>NC_060155.1:11118802-11119430 GCF_021292245.1 Micropterus dolomieu | reverse complement strand
AAGCATTAGTGACTTGAATTTGATTCTGGAGGCCACGGGGAGCCAGTGGAGGTCATTGAGTAATGGAGTGACATGAGTCCTTTTGGGCTGATCAAAAACCAGACGCGCTGCTGCGTTCTGAACCATTTGTAAGGGTTTCACCGCACAGGTTCACACACACTCAGCTGGAATGACCAAGAGTTCGGTCTTAGAGAGGTTTAGTTGAAGGTGGCAAGCCTTCATCCATGCAGATATGTCCGATAGACAGTCCGTGATCCGCGCCGAGACAGTGGGCTCGCCTGGCGGGAAGGATAGGTAGAGTTGCGTGTCGTCTGCGTAGCAGTGGTAGGAGAGGCCGTGCGAGCAAATGATCGGCCCCAGTGAGGTGGTGTAAATTGAGAAGAGAAGGGGCCCAAGCACTGAGCCTTGGGGCACCCCTGTGGAGAGGCAGTGGGAGAAGGATAATTGTCCTTGCCACAAAACATTGTAGGAACGCCCCAAGAGGTAGGATTCGAACCACAGGAGTGCTTTACTCGAGATGCCCATTACAAAGAGAGCGGATAGCAGAATCCTGTGGTTGACTGTGTCAAAGGCAGCTGATAGGTCAAGCAGGATAAGAACCGAGGATTGGGCTGCAGCTTTAGCTGAC
>NC_060155.1:11079315-11118782 GCF_021292245.1 Micropterus dolomieu | reverse complement strand
TCAAAACTACCTAGAGGTCCGGAGACTCTAGGATTATAACAACTCCGGTGGTGCCCTGAAACGAGGAAAATTTTGATTTTATGAATCTTCAATTATGAATTCATAATTGGGTATCAATTCTCATAAATTTATTAAAATGCATAACTAAAAATAAATTTTTAGGTCTGCTACAATGTATATGCCCGATAATCACATCATTGGCAGTTGATCCACTCAAACTGTAGGATGACATTCTGGTATTCATGTTAGCTTAGCCAAAATGTTTGTAAGCATGCCTAAGACATAATGCAATCCACTACTACTTAAAACGTAATTGTCAACATTTTATTTTATGGGTGTGTCATTTTTTAATCATTTCCATTAAGTTTCCTGGAAAGAACAATATAATGTAGTACTTATTAAGGGGGAAAACAGGAATGTACTTGTTACATTTAAAAAAGTTAATACTTTGCTGTTCATTTATTATCGGAAACCTTTTTCTTCATACTCAGGGCTCTAAACTAACCTTTTTCCCAAGGAGCACGTGGGCTCCTAAATGAAAAAGAAAGAAAAAAAAAAAAAAACTTAGGAGCACAGTGAAAAATGTTCAAGTAAGACAGAGTTTATTAACAGGGAATTTATTACATAAACAAAATTATAAACGCAACACTTTTGTTTTTGCCCCTATTCATCATGAGCTGAACTCGATGATCTAAGACTTTCTCTATGTACACAAAAGGCCTATTTCTCTCAAATATTGTTCACAAATCTGTCAAAATCTGTGTCGCAAGTTTTGAGTGAGCGTGCAATTGGCATGCTGACTGCAGGAATGTCCACCAGAGCTGTTGCCCGTGAACTGAATGTTAATTTCTATACTATAAGCCGTCTCCAAAGGCGTTTCAGAGAAATTGGCAGGACGTCTAACTAGGGCTGGATGATTAAAGCAAAGGCTGCGATTACACTCTGGTCACATGACACGCCAGAGTAAACCAGTCTGCAGAGGAAGCATCAACTTTGCATGTTATGATGTACCTTGACTTGTTGTAGAATGGCCTTAAGCTTGACAGAAGCTGACACTACAGAAACTTTAATGTCACACAGGGAATGAAAGTAGCAACCGCGGGTAACTTGGTGGTGGTGGGGGAAATCGGCGGGCCATTCGCCGCTTTGATGGACAGGAAAAGTGCACAACACAAAGACACGTGGAGTAAGGTAAGCGTATTGTGGCGATCGCGCCAGTGTCACACACACAGCCACCAGCTCAGGAAATATCTGTGAAACGGCGTTTCAAACCAAACTCCAAACTTTCAAACCAAAGTCCAAAAGAGGCTGAGTCTGTCCCAAGTTACAGCCTGGTTACAGCCAGTGCGCTGCTTACTAGCATCAGAGGCTGTGGGGGTGGGGGACTCCAGTGTTGTCGGAGAATTACTAAGCTGGTCTATTAAACACGAGAGGTGTCACTTTTGAAATGAACTTCAAACTGAGTGCTTTTTTTGTTTGCTTACTGGGATATAGAAAAGGAGGTTTTTGATGAGAGATGGACTCTTGCAGAGATTTGAACTGCGATAAGGACGCATTCATTTGTGATTGAACTGTGGGTTTTGCATTGTAAGTGAGTAAATAAAGTTTATTTATTTAGCACCTTTCACAGATAAAAATCACAGAGTGCTTCACAACAATATCTAATACAATACAAAGTAAAATACAATGCATAAGAAAATTTAATACAAATGGAAAATATAGAACAAAACCATAAAATCCCCATGTCTAACTATAAGCCTGCTTGAACAGCAGCGTCTTCAGTTGCTTTTTAAAAGAATCAACAGAATTCACAAAACGTGGAAAGGTGCCACTGCTTGGAATGAATGATTCCCTCTGGTTTTAAAATGAGCCTAGGGAACCACTAACAACCTTTGACCTGATGACCTCAAACTACGGGTCGGAGTATGAAGCTGTATCAATTCAAAGAGATGTAGGGAGGAACTTGACCGTGCAGGGCTCTAAAAGGAAGGACCAGGATTTTAAATTCAAATCTATACTGGACTGGTAACCACTGAAGTGCTGCTAAAATAGGTGTTGTTTAGAGTGGTACTCATTGCAGAATCAAGAACAACACCTAAGCTCCTGAGGCTCCGCTGGACAGACGAGCCTAAGTCACCAATATGCCGTTTAATCTGAGGGATTCTACTTTCAGGGGCGATAATCAGTGTTTCTGTTTTCTCTGAGTTCAGAAGCAGGAAGTTGTCACATAACCACTGTTTAATACTGGTCAAGCAGTTAGTTAAAGAAGACAATTTATGGCACTCAGTTTCCTTGAACAAGCAGTACAGTTGAATATCATCCGCATACAGATGGTAAGACATGTCACTGAATTGACTAATTATCTGTCCTAGAGGAAATATATACAAAAGGAACGGGAAGGGGTACCCCACACGACATCCCTGCAGTTTCAGACATGATCTGATTTACATAAACACTAAAACTTCTACCAGAAAGGAAGGATGAAAACCATTTTAAAAATGATCCAGACATCCCAACCAGATCATGGAGTCTATTTATTATAATATTATGATCAGCAGTATCAAAAGCAGATGAAAGGTCCAAGACAACCAAAACTGTGTAAACTGAGTCAGCTGACATCAGAATGTCACTAGAAACTTTAAGTAATGCAGTTTCTGTGGAATGCTTTTTGAAGAAACCAGACTGGAATTTGTCAAACAGCTTGTGATTCTCTAAGAAAAGGGTAAGTTGCTCTGCTACAACTTTTTCTAGACATGAATGGAAGTTTGGATATTGGCCTGTAGCTCCTGGGTTGTAATGGATCCAAACTGGGCTTTTTAAGTACAGGCTTAACAATAGCATGTTTAAAAAAAACTAGGAACACCACCAGTTAAAAGTGAAGTATTAAGCAACTCCACAGTAGGCCAATGGAATCAAACGCTTGTACAAATAGCACAGAAGGGAGAACATCCATAGGACAAGATGAGGGTTTCAATGTATGTAGCAGAGAGGTGATGTCATGTAATGTCACAGGTTTAAAAGAGGAGAAGAATGAGCAGGAGACAGGTCACATGCAGAGTTCTGAGAAAGTGATGGTGAGATGTTTGTCCTAACATCTCTGATCTTACTTACAAGGAAGTGAAGGAATTCATTACAGTCTGATTTAGAGGACACAGTTGCTTGAGGGGCAGAAGGAGAAACAATTGCATTTAGTGTCAAACAAGATTGTTGGATTTAGATTTTAGATTAGAGGATATAAACTGAGAAAAGCGAGTTCTTGCATTTTTTAGCATCTCATTTAAGGCAACCCTTAGTTCTCTCAGATGAAGCCTATGAACCTCGACTTTAGAAGATTTACATAGACGTTCAAGTTTTTTACAATTTCTCCTAAAACTCTGGATTGTTTCATCAACCCAAGGACAAGATCATTTATGGGAGACAATGTTTGATTTCACTGGTGCCACTTTATCTAAAGTAGCTAAACACTGATTATTAAAAGACTGAATAAAAATATCTGCATCACTGCATCCCATCAGTGAACATGGGTCAAACAAGGCAGAGAACCTCTCTGCAGCATCATGATTAATAATCCGCTTCTGGGGCCGTATTACAGAAGGTTCCTATCTTAAGTCTTAAGGTTAAGACAGGAAGTGTCTAAGATGGGATATTTCTCAATTTGGTATTAAAGAAACAAGTCCTAACTAACTTTATATGGAAGACTTAATTGGACTTTAATATTTGTAACCCACAGAAGACAATCTACAGATATGTACAATGATGCGCAAATATTTCACCATCTGCAAATGTGTATTTCTACATCTGTGATGTGTAAAATCATATCCACAAAAATACAGGGTGATGTGTACACACAAATCTGTTTTTACACATTTGCAGATTACTTCGTGTGAATTTGTGAGTCATGTTACATTTGTAACTTCCTTTTTACACATTTGTGTAATTATGTCCTATGTGTACTGTGGAGATCTGTAAAAAAAAAATATGTACACAAATATCACACGATTTGCAAATACACACAATTAAATCTGTACAAAGATCTTTTTATTTCACATACAAAGTGTGATTTACGCATTTGTGGATCCATTTCTACAGAAAAAACTGTTTTTACACATTTGCGAATTGCTTCCTGTCAATTTAAAGGTCACGTGACATTTGTCCACTCTGTCCCGCTGAGATCGGAAAACAGAGATGTGTAAGGTTGAGAGTAATTTACTAGCTACACCAGCAGGTGGCAACAGCGACATTCTCTCCCATGAACTGACAGAATATTCACGGCACTAGCTAGCGTCATCCTCGTCTGTAGAGACAACAAGGAAAAGGACTGTAGCCTTGTTTCAACCAGCAGCGGAAACATAAAGTGGAGAATCTTCTTTTAACTCAACTTGTGTCTCCTGTTGTGAGTTAGCTTTGTAACGTTAGCCCACATTACACGTAACAAGCTTATATTAAATCATTTAGTTCACCTGGAGAGGTTTTATGATTTTCACAATAATTGGTTATTCCCTCTACAAGTGGAATTAGCATGCCAATCTCTTATATAGCCTCCATTTACCGCAGTCCGCTGATCAGTTAACATTTAGGTAAGATTATATAGGGATAAAATCAGTAGGCTAGGATAGTTTGACAGATCAGTGCAGAATAATCATTATCTTAACATTAGTGACAGTAAACCATGGGGTCACCAGTGTTGGGCAGTAACGCGTTACTGTAATATTACTTTTCCCAGTAACTAGTAGTGTAACTAATTACTTTTCTACAACAGTAATATTATCACAGTTACTAAGGCAAGTAATGCTGCGTTACTGTTACTGAACGCACCATCCTTGACGTGAATACACGACTGTGCGGACTGGACTTTGTTGTTCATGTCCGCTGTTAGCCAAAAACTAACAGTGAAGACACAATCGTTAGACATTAGGGCTGATATGACAAAACATACTAGTACAAACACTGAAAGTTGACACTTATGCGACGCAGCAGCGGCCAAGCCAAACACAGGCGCCACCTTGTCAAAAAAGTTGATTCAAGTGTTTTCAGGAGTGTACCAGGGAGCATTGAGCTCTTACTGTATAACACACTGTGGTGAACTTAGTTTTTCTTGTGGTCTGGAGGCAGGCCGACCTGATGATATTATATCATATTATTTAATGCCATGACTTGACTCTCAAATTATCGTTCTCATATTATTATAATTGATATTTCTTCTCCACCATTACTCATAATAATAATTCATGCATCACCTAATTTCATCATAACACAGGCCTGGCCTACAAGAAAGAACAGTGTATGTTTAATCTAATATTTTGTTTGTCATACTATAAACCGATTTGCTGCTTGCATTTATTTATTGCACTTTATCAGACTACAACGAGGACCACAATGGAAATAAGTTTGTAACTTTCTTGTGTTATCCTCGACAGTAATGATGAATATATGTCACTGCGATGGCATCTTGTTATGTATTTATTTTTGCTATGGTCTAATAAATCAAGTCAAAAAAAGTGTGTTTTGAATAAGACAGAAGGTAAAAATCTTACAAATTAATCGCATATTAAAATCGCAGTTGCAATATTGGTTAAAAAAAAATTGCAATTACATTCTTTTCTAAAAATTTTCAGCCCAACATCTGACTGGCCTCACAACCGCAGACCACGTGTAACCACACCAGCTCAGGACATCAACATCCAGCATCTTCACCTCCAAGATCGTCTGACCAGCCTCCCGGACAGCTGCTGCAACAATCGGTTTGCATAACCAAAGAATTTCTGCACAAACAGTCAGGAACCGTCTCAGGGAAGCTCATCTGCATGCTCGTCATCCTTATCGGGCTATCGACCTGACTGCTGTTCGTCGTCGTAACCGACTTGAGTGGGCAAATGCTCACATTCGATGGCGTCTGGCACTTTGGAAAGGTGTTCTCTTCACGGATGAATCCCGGTTTTCACTGTACAGGGCAGATGGCAGACAGCGACACCAGATACTGACTGGTTTCTGGACCCCCCAATACAGTGAAACTGCACATTTTCGAGTGGCCTTTTATTTTGGCCAGCCTAAGACACACCTGTGCAATTCCTGTGCTGTCTGATCAGCATCTTGATATGCCACACCTGTGAGGTGGATGGATTATCTCAGCAAAGGAGCTCACTAACACAGATTTTCACAGATTTGTGAACAATATTTCCTTTTGTGTACATAGAGAAAGTCTTTGAGTTCAGCTCATGATGAATGGGGGCAAAAACAAAAGTGTTGGGTTTATAATTTTGTTCAATGTATTTGTTTGTACTGTGTTTAAGCTCATTCTCCTTGTGTGGAATTATATGGGTGGGCTGCCCAGGTATATTAATGGCCGTCCAAGAACATTTAGCGACCAATTTTAGTATTTTGAACTCGGAGTTGTTTATTAAGTTACAAGATGTTGACACACTGGATATTTTAATCTGCTTTCCTTTTAGTTCTGCATGTAAATTAGTGAGTTAACACTATAATAAAAAGGTGGAGAATGAAGTAGAATTAAAATACTGAAATAAGCTACTAGAAATACAGAAAAAAATTAAATTAAATTTATCCAGGAAATCACATTGTAGGATTTTTAAAGAATTTATTTGCAAATTATGGTGGAAAATAAGTATTTGGTCAATAACAAAAGTTCAACTCAATACTTTGTAACATAACCTTTGTTGGCAATGACAAGAGGTCAGACGTTTCCTGTAACCCCTCACCAGTTTGCACACACGTAGCTGGTATTTTGGCCCATTCCTCCATGCAGATCTCTAGAGCAGTGATGTTTTGGGGCTGTCGCTGGGCAACACAGACTTTCAACTCCCTCCACAAATTTTCTATGGGGTTAAGGTCTGGAGTCTGGCTAGGCCACTCCAGGACCTTGAAATGCTTTTTATGGAGCCACTCCTTCGTTTCCCGAGCGGTGTGTTTGGGATCATTGTCATGCTGGAAGACCCAGCCACGTTCCATCTTCAAGGCTCTCACTTATGGAAGGAGGTTTTGGCTTAAAATCTCACGATACATGGCCCTGTTCATTCTTCCCTTAACACGGATCAGTTTTCCTGTCCCCTTTGGAGAAAACAGCCCCAAAGCATGAGGTTTCCTCCCCCATGCTTCACAGTAGGTATGGTGTTCTTGGGATGCAACTCTGCATTCTTCTTCCTCCAAACATGATGAGTTGAGTAAAAAGTTCTATTTTGGTTTCATCTGACCACAGGATATTCTCCCAATCCTCTTCTGGATCATCCATATGCTCTCTGGCAAACTTCAGACGGGCCTGGACATGTACTGGCTTAAGCAGGGGGACACGCCTGGCACTGCAGGATTTGAGTCCCTCTCGGCATAGTGTGTTACTGATGGTAGCCTTTGTTACTTTGGTCCCAGCTCTCTGCAGGTCATTCATCAGGTCCCTCCGTGTAGTTCTGGGATTTTTGCTCACCGTTCTCATGATCATTTTGACCCCACGGGACGAGATCTTGCATGGAGCCCCAGATCGAGGGAGATTATCAATGGTCTTGTATGTCTTCCATTTTCTTACAATTGCTCCCACAGTTGATTTATTCACACCAACCTGCTTGCCTATTGTAGATTCACTCTTCCCAGCCTGCTGCAGGTCTGCCATTTTCTTCCTGGTGTCCTTCGACAGCTCTTTGGTCTTGGCCATGGTTGAGTTTGGAGTCTGACTGTTTGAGGCTGTGGACAGGTGGCTTTTATACAGATAACGAGTTCAAACAGGTGCCATTAATACAGGTAACGAGTAACTTCTTAAAGAAGTTACAGGTCTGTGAGAGCCAGAAATCTTGCTTGTTTGTGGGTGACCAAATACTTATTTTCCACCATAATTTACAAATAAATTCTTTCAAAATCCTACAATGTGATTTCCTGGATTTTTTCCCCCTCATTTTGTCTCTCATAGTTGAAGTGTACCTACGATGAAAATTACAGACCTCTCATCTTTCTAAGTAGGAGAACTTGCACAATCAGTGGCTGACTAAATACTTTTTGGCCCCACTGTATATCCCACTAACATCGAGGTGGGATTACTGCTAACTTCACAATATTTATAACAATATCTTTAGTAAATTAGATGTAAAACAGAACAAGGGGAACATGTTGCACTCAGGAGGAGGCGGCTAGAAGGAGCACATATTGGCACACTGGCATCATGCCTCTGGCTAAATCTACATCTGTCCACTGCAGAAACTCTATCCACAACCTGGAGGAGGAACTACTATAAATTAGTGTATTAGTATATTGTAACACTAAATAAAAAGTATAATGTTATCTTTATAATTTAATATAATTGTATACTATCACTTATACTAGGAAAGCATTAATTCCAGTTACAACAGTTTCATTTTTGTGGCCTACATAGTGGTTAGTCTCTAACTCGCTATTGCTGTGATTCGTCAGTTCACGAAAAGTGACAATGACGAGCTCAACGGCTTTAGATAAAGTTGGGGGTGGAAGACTGAGGAAGCTTGTGGTCTTTACTCCCACACTGTCCTCTTAAAATAATTTTTCCACTCTGCACATATCTATGTTTTGGGGCATTTATCAGTGCACAGCAAGTCACCTGAACATGCAAAAAATTTGCATTGAAATGATGCATTAAAAAGTTACAGGTTACCAGTAAATAACAATCCAGCCTGAGTGGAATAGAGGAGACCTCTGTCCTAGCAGTTCTCATTTTCAGCATCCAATCTGCCAAAATACAAGAGGAAGAAGCATCCTTGGCAGCCTGAGTTTGTTTTTGTTTTTCATTAAACTGATCCAGTTTGATTAATTGAATTTTAGCAACTTGAAGAGTTTTTGGATTAATGAACACTTCCCTCCACCTTCCTTCTGAATGTGTGACCCTGAATAGAAAGACAATAAATTTTCTGAAAAGGCGCTACTTGATATTTAGGTATGGGAAAGAGAGGGGTTCAAATCCCATGAATTCAGATAAGAGTAAGACATTTCAATGCTATAAATTCAGTGGAATTTGACATTCATAATTAGGTATGATTGAAACTTTGTGTTCATAGAACATTAACTCTGCCATGCACACCACCACCACAACACCTTATGATGGACTTCACTCAGGCATCGCATGATAAGATAGCATACTCCACCCTCCCACCCAAAGACGCTTTTCTCAGAATAAAAGGAGTAGGTGGAGTGTCATTTTAATTTAAGTACAACCACCGACCTACAATACCTCCATCACTGCTGACACTCTGCATCATTACGGCAACATTTCCACGTCCTTCTGATAAACACCAATATCAATAACTAATTTTTCAGTCAGGTCATAGGATTTTCTCTGACTTTAAAATGTTTTAAAACAACAAGATCCTTTTTGGATTCAAACTCAACACCCACCTGGCCAGTTTCCCCTCTCTGTATGTGCGTCCCCAGGGGTGTCTGTGTTTCTGCAGTGGCCACACGTCCGGCAGCCAGAGAGTTAATGATCCCTCCATTAAATCCCCCTCTGCACACGCTGGCTCGCTCTCCCGACAGTAATAACACTTTCCATAGAAACACGTATTATTACCTAAAGAGAGAGGGAAGAAAGGTACCTGTGAAAATAAGTCCACTTGACCATGTCTTCTTGAGAGAGATGCAAACACAGATCAAAATGAGTGACCGAGTGTGAGAACAGTGAAGAAATGTGAACACAATTGCCTCAAACACACACACAGGCTGAACTGACTGTTTGCATGTTTACATATGCCTCACATCCACAACATCTGATAGTCCAAGGTTATTTCATGTCATCATTACTTTTCAGCACATTGTATACAAACAAACTGGATTTTAACCCACAAACACATGATTACAGGCAGGGCGCAGCAACACGTTTTTTTCTTCTTCACAGTGAGTTGATGTGATCTGGGTCTGCGTTTCAAAGTCCGTTCTTAAACCAGACCCGGCTCAGTCTGATCATATCAGCTAAGAGTTGGCTTTAGGAAACACAGTAATCCTGGTTTAGTGTGTTAGACTTATTCAAGACGGGCTTTTTACAATAAATCCTGCCTTTCTATGCCACCTGTCCTGGGGGAACAAGCTCTTTTTGTTTAGCTATGAGCAGAGGAAAAGTCCGCTAGCCGCTAGGAAAATTTATGCAGTGTAAGATGCTGTAGGCTTAAGCCAATGATGGGGACTAGCAAGTTATAACCTGTGGGGTCATGTTGGCTCGAGTTAAACTAAACATTACATTTACATTAACTCATTTGGCAGACGCTTTTATCCAAAGCGACTTACATTTGAGGAACAACATACAAGCATCAACAGAGCATCAATTACAGATCTACAACTGACAAAACATACTAGTAAGAGCAGCAATAAAATACTAGTAAGAGCTCACAGTACATATCACATCAATGGGGTAGATACCTAGGGAAGGAAGTAAGAGTTAACAAAAAGTGCAATCAAAACAACAAGATCATTGTAGGGGATAGAAGAAGAAGAGCACAGGAAGTGCATGTTAGGGGTTAGGAGTTAGAGGTGTTATAAGAGGAAGTGTTCTCGGAAGAGATGAGTTTTCAAGAGCTTCTTGAAGTTAGAGAGGGACGCCCCTGCTCTGATGGCGTGTGTTAGCTCGTTCCACCATCGTGGTGTCACAGATGAGAATAGCCGGGACTGGGATTGCTTTGTGTGAAGGGATGGCAGAGCCAGGCGGCATTCGTTGGAGGAGCGTAGCAGCCAAGAAGGAACGCAAGTTTGTATTATGGAGTTTAGGTAGATGGGTGCAGAACCAGTAGTCACTCTGTATGCAAGCATTAGTGACTTGAATTTGATTCTGGAGGCCACGGGGAGGCAGTGGAGGTCACTGAGTAATGGTCAGTGCTGCATTCTGCGATTTGTAAGGGTTTCACTGCACAAGCTGGAAGACCTGCTAGGAGGGCATTGCAATAGTCGATGCGAGAGATAACCATGGCCTGAAGCTGGGTGGCGTATTGAGTGAGGTAGAGCCTGATTTTCCTTATGTTGTATAGAGCAAAGTGGCATGACCGAGAGACAGCAGCAACATGGTCTGAAAAGGACAGCTGGTCATCAATCATGACACCCAGGTTTCTCACCACCTTGGCTGGAGTCATGGTTGCGGAGTCAATTTGTAGTTTGATGTTATGGTGGATAGATTGCTTTGTTCGAATGACTAAGAGTTCAGTCTTAGAGAGGTTTAGTTGAAGGTGTCAAGCCTTCATCCATACAGATATGTCCGATAGACAGTCCGTGATCCGCGCCGAGACAGTGGGATCGCCTGGCGGGAAAGATAGGTAGAGTTGTGTGTCGTCTGCGTAGCAGTGGTAAGAGAAGCCGTGCAAGCGAATGATCGGCCCCAGTGAGGTGGTGTAAATTGAGAAGAGAAGGGGCCCAAGCACTGAGCCTTGGGGCACCCCTGTGGAGAGGCAGTGAGAGGAGGATAATTGTCCTTGCCACAAAACATTGTAGGAACGCCCCAAGAGGTAGGATTCGAACCACAGGAGTGCTTTACTCGAGATGCCCATTACTGAGAGAGCGGATAGCAGGATCCTGTGGTTGACTGTGTCAAAGGCAGCTGATAGGTCAAGCAGGATAAGAACCGAGGATTGGGCTGCAGCTTTAGCTGACCTTAGGGCTTCTGTTACAGACAGAAGAGCCGTTTCAGTAGAGTGGGCACTCTTAAAAACCAGACTGATATGGATCTAGGAGGTCATTCCCTGAGAGGAATTCTGAGACCTGTTTGAATACTGCCCGTTCAATAGTTTTGGATAAAAAAAAGGTAGAAGAGACACTGGTCTCAACTTGAGTTGTGTCAAGTGAGGGCTTTTTGAGCAAGGGTGTAACCCGAGCCCTTTTGAAAGTGGTTGGGAAGGTTCCTGAAGCCAGAGAAGTATTTATCACGTGAGTGATTGTCGGGACCACAGTAGGAGATATCAAAATTGTAGCATAGCTACAGTGGCTGACACAGGACAAAAGATGGAGTCATCTGAGACAGCAGAGAGTAGCCACTCAAGGAATGAGGTTTCTTTAGATAGATATATTAAGAAATTAAATGTACTTAATTATTCAGTAAAACCACATGTTATTACAAGGTACAAGGACATTATTAAACATGCCACAGCCTGGCTGAGAGTGAGTTTGGGCTTTTAGAGAAGGGTCCGGCTGTGGCCTGTAGACCAGCGGGCGAGGCTTGAGCATCCACTTAAACATCTGGGGCCATATTACATGGAGTTCCTTAAGATCTTAAGTCTTAAGTTAAGATAGGAAGAGACTAAGATAGGATTTTTCCCAATTTGGTGTTACAGAAACAAACCCTAACTAACACTAGGAATCACATCTTATCTTACTTCCTCCTATCTTATCTCAGGTTAGGAAATCCTAAATAGTCAATCCATCGGTTATCAACTTAAATGTCTGTTACCTAGCAACTGATGCCACTTTTCTCATCTCGCCGAGTTAAACGGCTTTTAATCGCTGTTTTTTGGTAGTTTTTTTAAATGAAACATACACTGAAAATGGAGCAGAAATAACTATCACTGGACTTCAAGTCAGATGACTTAGAGGTATTGGTAACCTCCATCGAGAAATCCAAATTTACATAAAGCTTGTTTTGGGAGATTAAAGATAGAGAGTGGGCTAAAAAGGCGGACACAGTCACCGCCGCATAGGCCATCTGGCAGCCAGTGGAGCGTTGATGCTGTCAAAAAGCAAATAAGTCCATTTACAAGTGATATGAAGAGAAAGGCAACTGTTGTGTCCAAAGAGCAGAGGAAAACCGGTGGTGGCTCCTCCTGTGCTCCCTCACTTACCCCGGCAGAAACCCATCTTCTCGGGAAAGTTAAAAACGAATAAATTAATTATATAGTCTGCTGGCTAACGTCATCATGTTTGTCAAGTATTTCTTGAATTTAACGATCTCCTTCTATCAAAGACTTTCATTTGGATCCTTTTGTTACATCAAGCCTTTACATTATGTCATATAATGAGACATCACCAACTGCCTTTCTACTAATGATCGGTAGAATCAATTAATAAATTTGATTTTGCAGTAAAGCAATAAAAGAGCAGCCATGTGGATTAAACAAGTTATTAAACACTACCTGGTGGAAAAATAAAGTTAGAAGAGCTTAACAGTTACGCTAAAGTTAGGAGAGTTTAGTTCGGATGCTTGTGAAATACATATTTCCTATCTAGTTAGAAAAGGAATATTGACTTAGGAACTGTTAATCTGTTTAGGGATTTTTCCTAAATCAGTTCCTAACCCTCATTACCATGGTTACCAAGCAGCTAGGACAGGATCTGCCAGTTAGGAAGTTTCTGTCCGGCCCCTGAACTCTTAGGCCCAGATCAGACAGAAAGTGCTTTGCAGGTTTGAAAACACGAGATGCACAGCAACGCCGTTGTTTTTTTTTTTATTATGTCGCTAGGCAACCACCAAATCAGCTTCCTGTCTGTCTAATCAAAGATTAAAGCGCCAGCGATCTGTAATCTTTGGTTTGCTGCTAAGTAATAATGGTCATATTAACAGAAATTTGATCACAACTCCGGTCTGTATCTTTTGTTGCTAAAAACATCTGCTTTAATAAAATAGACAAACGGTGGGTGCTTGCTCTGGCATTGTTTGAGGGTGAGAGGTGTACACAAAGGAGACTGGGAAATGGAGATCTCTAAGGGTACATGAGACCCTCAGAAGGAGGAGACACCGCTGGTAGTACCAACAGCTGGTCCAGTAGCTTCGTCTTAATGATGGTTGGTTCAAGGCTTATTTTAAGATGAGCCGGGCCCAGTTTGTTGCAGTCTCCTAACAATCCAAGCAACTGTAAACTTCCGTCACCACAACTGAGGGCCTGTCTCAATTCATTTGGTTGGACAATGGGAAAAAACACAAATGACATTGCTTTTCAAATTGACAGGGCGCTTTTCTGCTCAGAGTTGAATTTTTGTCAACTCTGTGCGCTAAGAACGCACCTTCGAAAACGCTTAGACGCAGCAGGCACCCAAAACGCGAGTTGCCCATGGCGCATAAACAGCGTGCAAAATGCTCACTACCAATAGAATACAATTTTTTAAAAAGACGCCTCACTGCAAAAAACACGTTATGTCTGATCCGGGCCTTAATGGACTAATGGAGGGCCATGATATCGCTATTGGATATAAGTCAAAGTTTATTAGAAAAGAAGGCAATATGCCAAAAATGCAAAGATAATGATTCTTTGTTAGTGCCTCAGTATTTCCCACAGGAGACTATGGTGGGTGGGCCTTGAACCCTCTCACTGAGGGGTCCGGGGCATGCCCCCCCGTAAGAAAGTTTTGTACATTTTTAAGTTAAATGCATTAATTTGGTGCAAAATTAAGAGGCCATCTATGATGAACTTGGTACGCTTGTAAACAATGTTGTGCTCTAATAAACTATTTGATCATAAACCCATTGTATAGCTATAAATGGTGATGACACAGCAACAAAAGTCAACAAATATATTTAATGTTTTCCCAAAAACCCTGAATCAAAGAATAGTAGAATAAGTAATTCCCCTAACATTTTATTATTGTTGTTTTTTTTGTTTTATTGGACACATGTAATATGTTTTATATTTTCTGTGAATATAATCCAATTAATCTCATTTCCATGCTGTATAGACACCTTATTTTGAAAACTGGGCTTTGTGTGTATCCTCACGCTAAATTCATTAAGTCCAACCAGAGTCAGAACTTGATAAATAATGTTGTATGTGGTTCTTGTATCGTGTAACATGAAGACTTCACAGCCTCTCTTCAGGTAGGACTCTCACACTGCAACACTTGTCTTTGTAAAGAGAGAAACTGACAGGATAAAGTCGCTAACCTGCCTGTCTGCTCACACTGGTCCGTTACAGTGGATTTACCATGAAGGCTTTAATACGTGTGCACTCCAAATGTATGCGTGGCTAGCTTAATCGCCTTCTCACAAACGAGTGACAGAAACAGGCTGTTAACGTACCGTGAGAAAAGTTGTTGTCTGGAGTCGGAGGCCAAAGTGTCTGAGTGTGTGAGCTTACAGTAGCGTGGAGTAGAGCCCACAAAACACAGCGTTAGAGGTCTGTAATATATTATGAGATGTAAATTTTTGTCTTGTTAATTAATGGGAAACACTGGTGCCTGCTTACCATTGATGAATTATTAGAACTCTCATTTTGTACGTCCATGCTGCTTACTATGACAACATACACTGGGACTGTTTTAATACAACCAGCTAATACTAATATTATGAAACTTCCTGTTACTCTATTTTGTATAAATGAAGATTGGAGTGGAAGTTTAAAAGTGTTTCCAGGCCTTCGTGACAGCATGACATTTATATTTTATTTATATTTATATGTTTTCATGTCAATTTGTTGTTTGTTTAAATTGGAAACAAGAACAAATTGAGCAAGTTAAGACTTCCTTATTCATTTCACTCTATAAGGAAATGCTGAATGGACCAATCCCACTGAAAGCAGACACTGCTTGTGGGGACGCAGCTTGAGGTGCTACAGGCTGCAGCCGGAACTTTTTGTTTTACCGAGGAGAGAGGGAACACTGCTTTAAAGGAAAGCGGTGTGCTGGGTTTATAACGCAAAAGAGAGCATCACTGCGATACAGAATGAGGCACAATAATCGTTGTATCTCAGTTATCTTGTTTTCATAATCAATGGAAGCCAAAGTTTTTGAATTGTATCCACGTGGCTGAAATGCACTTATTTCAAGTCGCTTTGGATAAAGGCGTCAGCTAAATAAATGTAATGTAAAACACCACTCAAGTTCCTTATGAGCTGTAATAATTTAACATTCAAAATATAGTATAGTATATAACACATCAGCCCATGTTGAGTCAAGATAATGATAATTTATGAGGCTGTTTGTGGTGCTATTAAGTAAAGATCTCATAAAGACTCCATTAATCAGTTTGTGGAAAACAAATAAATTAAATTTGATTCACCTCCATTGTGGTTTTACTGTGGTGAAGGCAAAAATCACATTGTCAGATATTTCATCAAAACTTGACTAGACTACACATGACTTGATGCATCTACGAGTGAAGTTTTTTTTACATTTTATTTAAGACTTCTGTTGAGAACATAATGACACATCTGTGGAGCTGCCTATGCCACTGTTATAGTGGGTGTTATTCTGTCAACCTGCTGTAAACCACAATTGCAAAAGGAAGAGATGAGTCAAATCATGTTGAACGCTGCTTGGCGGTAAGTGACGGCTTGAGTGGCCTGAACAGCTGGTTGAACTTTTAGACTTTTGTGATTTGCAGTGTGACAATCTCAATTGTGACATAACCGGGCCAACAACAGATGAAGTGACACGGGGCAGCAAAGATCCACAGTGGCATGTTGACCTTTACGTTTAAAAGTGACCGACATAGCTACAGCTGCCATCTGTTTATCATGACACCATTACTATATGTTCAAATGAGGGGAAACGCTGAATTTACTGGGGTGTGAGATCTCCACACCCGCCTACCGAGTACAAAGCAAACCGGTTTGCCATGACACACCGTTCCAACTGACGAAGCCAGCGGCTCCAAATCCATTCACTTAAGTAAGGACTATGTTAATGTTCATGAAACCTCGCCAGATAATTTTCACTGCATACAATGACATGAAATAACTAAGGGAGCAACTAACAGGTGTTTTCATTATTGATTAATCTGACATTATTCTACATAATCAATTAATTAAAGGGCTGTAACATGAGTCAGTGTCAGCTGGGGCCAGAGGACAAGTATTAATGTCGCACTAGAAACATACTCTGTTAGTAAGTAAAAGTCCTGCATTGAAGATTGTACTAAAGTAAAAATATGTAAGTATAACCAAGAAAATGTACTAAAGTATTAAAAGTTAAAGCACTCAATGCAGGAAAAAAGTCCCTTGTGACTGCTTTACTGTTACCTGTTCGATCATTAGATTATTATTACTGATGCATTAGTAATAATAACAATAAAAGAGATTATGTGCCGCTTTTTTAAATACTCAAAGACACTTTACAGGGGGAAAGTTAAAAGTAATTAGTTAAAAGAGGAAAAGGAAAAGAATAAGTAGGGGAGAGAGGCAAAGGGTTTTAACCCGGGGATTGCAGTCTTGAAAAATTGGATTTTGAGGGCCTGTTGGGAGATGGGATGGAGTTAGCCTGTCAGGTGTGGCTAGGGAGGGCACAAAAATAAAGGCTGAGTCACCCCGAGAGGATGTCAGAGAGGTAGGGAAGTGCCAGGTTGTTTAAGGTTTTGTAGGTGATTAGTAGAAGTATAAAGTGGATCCAGACTGTATTTAACTGGGAGCCAGTGGAGGATCTGAAGGAAGGGGGTGAGATGTGGTCTCTGCGACCGATTAGTAATAGAGTAATCGTTTCAGCTGTACTTTGTTAAACTGTTGGGCATGTTCATTAATAACAAAACATATTTCATAAACTCTTCATATAAAGCAGTCAGATAAGTGTAGTGAAGTAATAAGTGCAATATTTCCCTCTGAGATGTTGTGGAGTAGAAGTATAATGTGGCTTGAGAAGAAAATACTACATGTTTGAAAATTAAAAATCAGGGAGGGTGTGGTAAGCTTTCCAGACCTCTGTGTTAGAAGCATACATTTGCTGCTAACATAACACACCCGAATGAATGAAGGCGGCGTGGAATAAAAAAAAAAAAGGGGAGGATACCTGTGGTTCTACCACATCAATTTTGATTTCACGTGACAGTGTTTCTGCAAGTAATGTGCCACTCAGCAAAAATATTCACTAAGAAAACAAAACCGCTATTCCCTGCTGTTTGATGTGTTAAATTAGTAAGTAAAATAAACAAAATACAGTTATAGGGTATTAATATAGTTTTTTTTATTCATTTTTTAAAAGCTTAAAAAAAAACTATATTTGTGTAAATATTTTCAACAAGAGAAAATATTACTGAAACCACAACTGAAAATTCAACATCAACTACAGTGCAAAAGGGCCCCTGTGAACTATAAATGAAAACAAAAGCTGTTATATTTGACTGTTTGTTAACTGTAAATTAAAACATTGGCTTTTATGTTTAATTTAATATTGAACAGGGAAACTTTGTTTTTATTTTATAAAATATGCTTTAATGTGATGATTGTCATTTTCTTCATATAATTATTAGAACCGTGTGAGCACGGGATCAGGATGTACAGCCGTATGAAATCAGTTTTAAATTTCTCCAAAATCCTGTGTTTTCAGGTTTATTTTATTTTATTTTTTTATTATTTAAGCACATTTTGCCATCATAAACAGTGGGTAATCATGTGGTGGATGAATACAATTTCAACAATTGAATAAAAAAAATATTAAAATTGTATTATGAATTTGATATATCATGCATATAGAAATATAATACTATTTAACAAGGGACAATTCACAGTAAGTGTATTGCAACACTAGGACATTAAAATACTATTTAATAGGGGACAATTCACAATACATGCATTGTGAATTGTCCTATTAAACAGGTTATTACTTGACCACTGACTGCTTCTTCCTATTGATCTTCTGCAGGACAGCCTCGAACACACGGTATCAGTGGGTCTGGCGGAGGTTACTCTAACGTGGGCAATGCTCCTCCTTGTTTACAAAGCTTGACCGGACGCAGCTTTTTAATTTTTTCCACGCAGAATATCTGACTCTGCCCATACAGCCTCGAAGTCTTCAACGAGCAGGCGTCTTGCATCTGCAGATGTGGTTGCAGTTCTGAGAGTTTGTTGAAGTAATGAGCTCTTGGTAGTGCGAAGACTCTCCTTGATGTGACTGGGGGTGTGTGTGTGTGTGTGTGTGTGTGTGTGTGTGTGTGTGTGTGTGTGTGTGTGTGTGTGTGCTGAGCCCTGCCCCTGGTGAAACACCGGTAACAGAGAGAGCAGAGGGCAGAAGCTGTACCCGTAAATGACACCAAAGTTTAGGGTTTTTTTTCTGTTTGTTTGGCTTAGTGCTGTGGAAAAAAATGCTTATAATGCCAGGGAAAACCCAGATTTTTAAAAATGCATCCCCATTTTGACAGATTCCTCGATATTCCGGGTTTTACAGTTGATTAAATTTTTATTCTCTAATTCCATGACTGTTTTCTGCAACTGGAAATCATAGGGCCCTAAGGATGGTACCACCTCTGCCTCATGTCAGGAAAACCCCTGATGATATAGTACATTTTCTGGACAAGTGAGAAACTGTTTACGGTAAATATCAATACCTGACCAACAAAAGGTACATCATC
This sequence comes from Micropterus dolomieu, assembly GCF_021292245.1. Taxonomy (NCBI): domain Eukaryota; kingdom Metazoa; phylum Chordata; class Actinopteri; order Centrarchiformes; family Centrarchidae; genus Micropterus; species Micropterus dolomieu. The sequence goes on along the minus strand of NC_060155.1, from coordinate 11,099,581 downwards.
TCATTGACGCAAACCTGTAAAATATCCAGTACTGCACTGAAGCAGTCCTGCTCCTGTTACTTTGCAAAATAATGGCCAAATGGAACTAGAGAAATTTAAGGGAGAATCAGATTGTAAGCAAATGTATATTGTCATATTGTCTGCTCTGAGAGTTTGACAACATCATAGAGTATGGTCTAGACCTGCTCTTTTAGGAAAAGCGCTGTGAGATATCTGTTGTTGAGATTTGGCGCTATATAAATAAAACTGAATTTAATTGAACACTTGACGACTCAAAAATGATGACAGAATTGAATCAATATCTCTGAGACACAGTCTTTAAAAGAATACTCCGGTGCTTTAGTATCCCATAAAGTTATCAGGACCCACAAGTGACAGATAAACGAATGGTCAGACTTAGAGCAGCAGAAGCCAAAACCGTAGATCTAGCATAGTTTAAGCTCTAAAAAAATCCTGAATCCTACATTTCACATAATGCAACCAATAACATTTTTTCATTAAAACCTCCTAGTGAATGCCCATGTCTTTCAAACCCCATGCACCCACTTTGTAATGCTTCTTTCTGTAATAAACTTGTAGTCTTCCAAGGCCACGCCGAGAAAATAACCCTTGATGACATAATCACGGTTATTTTCTCACACTTCAGCAAGCTCATTCACAGCCACATACGGGTTTGAGCAGCACTCACCAGGACTGGTAAACTGACCTTTATGTACAAAACTGCTGGAATTCCCCTTTAACAAAGGAAGTGCTTATTGCAGGGACATTGTTTTACCATTAGTTTGCAGTACATTTCCATTTACCTTACAGCATTAGAATCTCTCTGAGGTTTTAATACTGATTTCTTTTGTGCTCTGACAAACATGTTTGTCAAAGGCCTAACCATGACTCGACACGATTATACTGTTTCAACTGTGTGGTGCCACGCCCTCACTAAACAGGACTAGTTCTGGTCTAGTGAGCTGACTGACTGAGAACAGTAAGTGAGAGTGAAGGAGAGAGAGTAAAAACTAGTATCAGAATTAGAAAGAAAGTGGACCGTTTAGTCAACAGAAAAGGAAATCATTCATACAATCACCCCACACTCCCACTGTAGGATGTCTGAAAACACTCATGTCTTAGTAGAAAAGTGATGATTAAGTGTGAGAGGAGACAGAAGGGTGGACAGATACTTGCCCTGCATTAGGAAGGTGCTCAGCAGCTGGTCTGTGGCCACAGGCTTAATCTCTGTTCGCAGGTTGACGTATCGCCCTACAACTAGAGGTGCTCTCCTGAACCCCAGGATCCTGCAGAGAGGACATGATACCAGTACATTATTACGCAGGGGTCCTGCCCCATTTACAGATCAGTGAGGACAAAACGTCAGACACTCCAACAATGCTGCTCACACACCTGTCCAGGTGAAAAGCAGCCACCTCTGCGTTGTGTCTGTCGTAGCCTGCGTATGGCTCGCCTTCTACCACGTAGTCTCGGTTATATCTGTGGACGGGTGGAGAGGACAATAATAAGAATGCTGAATCACTCTTAAGCATAAATAACAGGTGTGTAATCCAAGTATTATCAACAGGTCTGACCTCTTGGGTTTGAAGACCACTTTCTGACCCCCGTCCAGCACCAGCAGGGCTTTGAGCTGAGTGCCCTTATAGCCCACATCGGCCCGTTCTATCCTGGCTGTACTGAGGGAGGTGAGCACCGCAGCCAGCTCTGGGGTCTCCTCAGGGTACACCTCTCTCGGGCCCACCCACTGGCTGGCTATCTCCCACGGAGACTGGAGGGTGTGGGTAAGGCGAGCTCCCCGGGACAGAGAGAGGCCGGCCTCCATCTGTTAAGAGGTGGGTGATAAAAACATTGTGTGTAATGATATGGATATATACACTCGCACTGCAGGGTTTGATTTTAAACTAGCCAGAGCCAATTAGAGTGTTTTGCATCCCGTTTTATTAATCTCCCACATGACAGCACTGTTATTATATATCTTATAAACAAAAGGTCAAGATGAAAATAGTTGACTGGGACCCTGACCTTGCGAAACGCTCTGAGGTCCCGTCTGCTGGCAGCGGAGCCCTCGCCTCCATCCAGCAGGAAAATCTTGGCCAGGCCCAGCAGGAGGAGCACGGCACACAGCACCACCATGCGCTGTTTGAGCTTCATCTCCACACCGACCGGCCCCGACCACTCTCCTCCTCACCCAACGTTGTATTAGTGTGTGTGTGTGTCCCCCGGAAGTGAGTCCCCCTCACCCTTGATGCATGGCCCCCGCAACTCCTGGTCACCCTCCCGCCCACCTGACCACGTCAGACTAACTCTTCTGAAGGACGGGGGCTTTGCTGCCTTTCTCCTGGAGCTTCGGTCTGACTCAAACAGGCCTCCACCTGGAGGGAGAGAAACAGATATGAGAGAAGGCTGGGAGGAAAGAGGTGGGAGCGGAGAGTGAGAGATGTACTGATGAGAACATGTACTGTCAATAATATATGGAGAGAAAAGTGATTGATTTGCCACCCCCCTCTCGCTTGTTACCCCCGCAGGGCAGACGATGACCCAGTACTGCAGCACGGCTGAAGCCGGTCCAGCATATGTAACTACATCAGGATGACACAGTCCTGATGTAGTTACATATGCTGATGTCCTCTGGTCTGTGCAAATGTCCATACATTTAAAGGTACGCTACACTGCAAATCTTGTACTGTGTGCAAAGATGAACAGCAAAGTTTACTTTGGCTGTTAACTGTGTGTGCTGCAAAGGGCAGGGCTGTGTTAAAAGTTGTTGGGCCACATTTCCAGCTTTCTAACTTCCCTGTTTCAGGTAGCTGATAACACCCCCCTCTGTCTTTATCAACCCTGCTGGTTTCCAATGTTGAGGTGATGGACATCTAGTCCTGCTGTGGTGCAGAAGGGGGTCAGATGAGGTGGTGGACCTGGCAGCAGCACAGCCCTCACTCTATCTTGACGGTCTAACCTTGCAAAAGAGAAATGGCCTGATCCTCCTCTAATTACACAGTCCCGTGTTGAATTCACCTTCCTGCTAAAGCTTGACTCATTTACAAAATTAACTGAAACGCGGGGCCTTAACGTTACATGCCATCTTTGCGCGTTGTCAGCTTTTGGTCAAGGCAGTCAAATTAACTGCCACTCTGCTGCCGTTAATATACGTTAGCGCCAACGAACACAGCGTAACGTTATCAAACCTGTGACATAACGACGACAAGCTAGTCAGCAGCAGGCTAACACACTGTAGACAACGTTTCAGCTGGTTTTTCCACACAGCTCAGTCCACACAGGTCTGGCCACGCATGCAATCGCTTCTTCCACACAATCGGTCTTTCACGATGCTGCTGCCGTTTTTTTCTTTTTTCCCAAAACACCAGTGAGAAAACGGCTGTCCAGCACCGACTGCATAAACACACCTATAAACCCTCTCAATGATGGCTCTACCTAGCTAGACGCTTTCTACGACTGTTATTCCTGCGTTGTTTGTTTTATCGTTTCGCCATATCTGCAACATGGTCACATCTCTCACGGCAGGGTTAGTTAGCTGCCTATCAAACCGCTGTACACCTTACTGTGTAGGTTAGCTAACATTAAAGCACCCAGCTAGCTACACTAACGCTACGTATACACTAGTCTGTTGTTTTTACTGGCTACAAGCGGACTTACCGTGTGGCCATATGCCGTTCACCACAGACGAAGTAGCTTCCAAGTGTCTTTAAAGTCATGCGATATTAGAGTTACATATATTAAATTGTCCTGATGCAAAAAATCACGATGGTTCATGATTTTCTCAATCCCCCCGGTAGCTCCCTCTCCTCCGCCCTTTTCCTTCGAGTCCTTCTCTGGCCTGCCGTGTCCACTTCCGAAACACTTCCTCCTCCTGCAAGTGCTCGGGATAGCCACCAGGTGGCAGTGGCGCACTATGAGAACGTACTTACAAGGACGCGTAACAAGATAGAATAAATAACTAAAATACGTACTTTACCACTGTGGTTCCCTTTTTTTATTTTTTAACTTGCGACCCCTTAAAACAAAGCTTTGTCTAACTATCTATATGCATGTCAACATATTATGACCAGTCAAAGGCAGACTATTCCTTTTCAGTCTTCTTTCTCTTATTACAAAAAAGTAGGCCTAGTAGAAGCCTAACAATGTATTTTATTCTGTAATTCACGAGAAAAGTAGCAGTTATTTTCTGCTTTCTTCTCCTGTTCAAATCCCACAACCCCACAGATTTATCTTGCAACACCTTTGTCTAATCTGATATTTAACTAATGAGTTTTTGTTTAAAATACAAATGAGTAAAAAAACAAAACACCAGTAGCCCCTTAAAAATTGTACTCAACAGGAAAAAACAAAACATTGTTACATATTATGTTTACTAAATAAATCTAGTTTATGTGGCAAAAATGTGAAATTACAAAAGTAATGTTTCCTTCACTTGCTGGCTGGCCAATCAATCTAAATGAACCCACAGCTGTTCATTTCGTTAGTAGTAAAAAAACATCTGTACTGTGATGGATGTGACTGTAACTGCAGCCTAGTGAAGTAATGCTTCATTATGATAAATTACTGACTGAAAAAAAACAAGCCGACACAATTACTGTAACTGGACTTAATGTTGGTACTTTGTTAGCCAATTTCAAGAATCTACATTTTTGGATAATATTTTGGGAAAAGGAGCAATACTAATAAAGAAAGTAAGCTGACTCTGCAGGAGAAATCCCCTCTGGCAACTTTCATCAAGAGTTACAGTAGCTCTCTGTCATCCCTAGTGCTCTGCAACAACTTAAAAAGCGGCTTGAAAAATGCTGGAACTGATTATCAGTCTTCGAGTAGTATTGAGCCATGTAATGCAACCGTGGTTCAATATACACTCACAAGCACTCATCAGTCCACTCATTCCTAGCCCCTCCATATCCCACATTCACAATCGCACACAATCTTCCCCAGAACAATGAGTATGAAACTGATTTGTGGAGTAAAAAAGGGCAGAGTGTTTATTTGTTCTCATATTTCACACCAATCAGCGCATCACTCAGCAGTGAGGTCACCGCGCTCGCCACAGTCATGACACGGGCAGACAAAGTTAGACACACACAGAGCCAGGTAAAAGGTGAAGGTCAAAGGTCATTTATACATCACCGTCGTCACCTCCTCGAACTTGAACGACGCTTGTTGATGTCCTTGGTAAACAGTGAGTGATGCCTGTCCAGCGCACAGGCGGCACAGATTCACATTGATTCTACTTCACCACTGAATCGGAGGACAAACACATTGTGTAACCACACCGGAAACACTTTTTCTCGTAGAAATCCTTCGTCTCGACTGTCATGACCACTAAAAAGAATTAATTCAAAAGAAAGATCCACACAAAACAGTTGATACAGGGTAAAAGTGTGCATTTGTAGACAGTATGAGCAATTTAAAGGAAACAACATGATCTCTCACCACAGGAAGGGGGAATTTTCAAGCACGGCATCAAGTTTCTTTGTAATAACCAAAAATCATCTTAAATGAGGAGCGCCTGCCATTTGAATTTTCCACTCTCATCCCAAAAGAGATGTTCATGGGGTCATTATGTTACTAGTGATTGGCCTTGAAATTCAAGAAACGAGTCGACAAAATCCCACAATACATCCCCAACTGAAACATGTGTTTCCGGTATTGACCATACACTGTACAGAAACGATAAAAATGAAAATCTTGTAAACTCAGATTACAGTGTGGAAAAACTCAGCATGATCTGGGAACAATTGTTAAACCCAAATTGATTTAAACAACCCCCCCAGACTACTTAGATATAAAACTGTAACTCAGGAATCCCCCCAAATGGTTAATTTGACTTTCTTGGTTCTCAATTAACGTCAGATAAATAGATAGAAGAGAAATGTGATGGGGATGCTGTCTGTCTGCTTCGTGTTATTTACATCTCAGCTACTTCTGTTTACAGCCTTTTCTTCTGAGTTTTTGAGACAGCATCAATTCTTGTGTAACTGCAGCAACTTGTCGGTATATTTGAAGTGACGGCAGATTCAGCTCGTCTGAATATTTAAGTGAAGACCGACCACCATATGTCGATAGACACAGGTAAAAGGGTCTCTATATCCCCCCAAACTCTGCCTCACCAGTCCACTTATTTCATTCACAGATCCTCTTTGTCCCCAGCAGTGATGGCAGCCTCGAGGGACTGGCTCGAATTACTATGTTTTTAAAAAAGAAAAAAGTAGAGAAGTACGCACAGGCTAACAAATGCACTCACACACTTACAGTAACTGCAGAATTACATACGCCCGTCTTTGGCATCCTCATTCATTCTTCCACAGGCTCATCTGCTACCATCTCTCCTTTAGTTAATATACAAAAAGGACTGAACTTCTCTATATGGGCACTAAATCTCAGTTTGCTGTTGTTCGCCTGACCTGTATATTGTGTTGAGGACAGTTTTAACACCTCTATCGACTGGATAGTGGCACGGAGAAAGGGGCTCACTGAAGCACATTAGAAGGTGCTGCGAGCACAGATGTGTTCACCTCTCCATCCTAACTCTGAGCTTATTAATATACCCTATTGATGGCCTGGACATTAGTTTCCAAACACTGTAACACATTTCCTAAGGTTTAAAGAGTAGGAGCATTAAAGTGATTGCGGCTTTAGGCAAAAGATTGTGTAAACATACAATGTAAACAGATGTTCTAAGAAGGTGGATTAGAATTTAATGAATATAACTGAGCGAAAAGCATTGTCATCTCATTCGTCCTGATCAGGTTTGTTCATTTGGATGCAATTTGCTCCCAGCCAAAAAAACAAACACATAGCAATAGTCTATTTGTGGCGCTCTTAAACATGCCAGTGCATCTGATTCCGCTGCAGCTTCCTAACGTCTCTTCAATCTGAAGACAAAAACGGTGATGTTACAGCACTTGGCACTAATTATAACCTAGGGGCTTGTGCTATTTCAAATCAGATGTAATACGGTTAGGGCCTAAAATTGAGCTGAGTCCTGGTTAACAGAATAAGGGGCATAAAAAATAAAATAAAAATAAATAGAAAAAATAAAATAAAATTCACATGTGCATAATATATTCAAAATAACTGCTCCAAAACAAGAGAGAAAAACAAAAACCACAAAAATGCTAACATTCAAATGTAACAGACAAAGCTACAATGACGTGCAATCATCTACTACATGGTAATACTGTGAACTGCACCATCCCCCCCCCCCCCTCCCCCTCAAAAAGGACAAAAATAAAACAACTAACAATACAAAACAACAATATCAACAAATAAGATTTAAAATAGACTCTGTATGGCTCCAGGTAGCTTTGAATGTCTGCTCCACACCAGAGGCTCTAACCATATTAAGCAACAAGAAGAGAGGAGATCGAATCCTGCGTTATGAGTTCTTGCTGCTCTCTCTCTCGGACTCTTTCACAGTTTCATGTCTTTAGTGTTTAGTATGTTTGTGAGTCTGGTGAACCAAGCGTCATTTTTCTGAGCTGACGGCAGCCGACAGAGAGCGGACACAACACTGGAGAACGCAAAAATACAGGCTTGTAAAAAGGAGTAACTCTCGTCTAGCCATCCGTGAACACGTCTTAGCTTAAGATTCTGGGATTATCGTACCTATGTGGAACACAGACAAGATTCCTATCATTTAAGCAAACATTCACCCTCCCACTCCCCCGCCCCTCCCGATCCACAATAGGGCTGGCTTAGTTCTGTAATAAAAACTAGACACATTCAGGAAGTGTGTGAATTGTTCCTGCTGGAATTGATTGCGAATCAGAGCCCTTAACGTTTATGACAATGTTATCAAATAGGCCTGTGTGTGTGTGTGTGTGTGTGTGTGTGTGTGTGTGTGTGTGTGTGTGTGTGTGTGTGTGTGTGTGTGTTTCATGTAAATAATCCTGTGACTCCAAGCCAACTCAAGTGAATGAAGAGACCAACAACTGAAAGAGTGAGTAAGTAAAAGAAAAAAAAAATAAAAAAAAATAAAGTGTTCTTCAAACCCTCCAAAGTCCAGTGGGTAAGTCAGATGTGAGTGTGTGTGTGTGTGTGTTGTGATTGTGTGTCCAGCCGATTTAAAAGGTGGGAATCTTGCATTCAAGCATTGCGGGGGACACAAATAAAAATAGTTAACCCCTTTAAAGAAGAAGAAGAAGGAGAGGGTTATTACTGTCCATCCAAAGGACAGTCTGCCTGCGAGAGAGGAAAGGAGAGGTCGCATGGATCCACTGAAGTGTTGAAAGGTAAAAAAAAAAAAAGACACAGAGCAAATGGGAGACGAGCGCAGTGGTGCAGGTCCTTAATTCAGTAGTCAGTACATCCGACATCCACTTTTAACCACACACACACATTTTTCTCTGACATATGCAAGCACACACACGCAACACACACACACACACTCTCTCTCTCTCTCTCTCTCTGGGTACTGGTTAAGGCAGTGGTGGCAGGTGAGGCTGCAGTGAGGCCAGGGGCTAGAATCGGAGAATCAGCGGTCAGGGCTCATGGCAGTGAAAGCTCCCACTACTGAGTCACAACTCCTCCTCATCCTCCTCGTCTGTGTCCTCATCCCTCTCTCCTTTGCTCAATCACACTCCTCAGCATCAGGTCACTCGAATGACATCAGATTGGCTGGCACCTGTGGAAAAAAAGGTATGTGAAATGTAAGGCACAGAGTGTGTGTGTGTGTGTGTGTGTGTGTGTGTGTGTGTGTGTGTGTGTGTGTGTGTGTGTGTGTGTGTGTGTGTGTGGGCGCGCGCAAGTGTTTCTGCGGCTCCATACCTGTTGCCTATTGCTCTGACAGGCAGCACTCAGATGTTTGAACCACAGCAAAGCGTTCATTCTGTTCCCTGCCTGGTACTTGTAGGTGTTACCTAGGCGACAGAGACAAACAGCGTGAGATGCCAAGTCTCTCTTTTCCACCAGTTTCTCCCAGCACTCTGGAAAGATGGCTGAAGCCTCACTTGACTTTGGCCCGCCCATTAAAATAAAAACAAAGCCACAGCGGAAAAGTTCAGGACAGAGGCAAGTGAAATGTGCGTGTCTGTGTGTGTGAACATGAAATATGCTAGATATTTAGATATGACTAGGATGCAGTCACAAACTTAAGCTGACAGTTTGATCAGGTGTTTGGTGAGATGGACACAATCTGAACTTGTGCGTGTGTGAATGTGCACAGGTTCAGAGAGATGACTTTATGACTCTGTTTTGCTTGGGGGTGGGGGGGCACTCACCGTGCTCGGAGTCTGTCAGCAAGAAGACATCAGGATGCTCAGGATCGTCAGCCATCATGGCCATTAGACCCACCACACACACGCTCTTACTGGAGGTCGACTTGAACTGGGCAGAGGACAAGTGGAAACACGGTTCATTTTCTTTCTCATGATGACTCTGTTGCCTTTGAATGCTACTTTAAAATAAAGGTTAGCACAAGCTGTGTGTGTGTTGCCTGTGAGCCTGCATGTGCACACCACAAGGGTCTCATTAGCCTGTGAGTGACACATAGGATTGCAGTGATGTCATTGGTCTCATTATTCAATGAGTGCTACCATCTGTCATCATCCCCCCCCAATGCACCAGAGCCCATCCAGTCCGCACCACACACACACTTTCTTTGAGTTCTTATTGTCCCTTACCTACGCTCTCCTAGCTCATGTAGTTTCAGTAAACGTTCCTGTCAAACTCTTCACACACAAACCCAACACCTGGCCAGATACTCTGAACACGCTCCGCTTGTTTTTTAATTAAGTAAAAAAATGTGCAGCTTTTTTTCCCCCTCTGCATCTTTTCCTGTGCATACAATGTAAAAAAACACATGAAGAGGAATCAAGTGTTTCTCCACTTAGTTCATTCTCTAGCTAAACCTTCTCAGAGTGAGCAAGTAATGGTTATCATGTGTCGTCTCCTTGTAAAACAGAGTGTGTTTTGGGGTCATTTGGTGCATTTACTCTCAACTTCTATCAACAACTGCAGTTCACCTGGAAGAGGTCTGAGACTTCCAGGTGTCTTGGTGCTGTTAATGTCCTCACCTCGCTAAACAAACAAATATCCTGATTTTTTTTTTGAAACAACAAATATTTCGTCTGCTGAAATAAATCTGTAGCATCACTACTGCCAATGTTCAACAGAGGATACCGGATGGACCAGTGTTGCTGTTTGTGTGACGTACATGTTTTCTCTCAGTGGCCTTCAGGGACTTGGCAGGGTAGTAGTAGAGCTGGGCTCCGCAAAGAGCGACCCAGTATTTGGTCCATGACGCCACCTGGAGGCACAAAAGTGAAATCTAATAGTCAACTCCACTTCAGCCTGATGCTACAGAACTTCAGATTCTTCAATCAGATTCTTATAAAGAATAAACTCACAGACCTTTACTGGGACAGATAAAGAGACAAAATCAGCAAGTTAGAGACAGAGAGATGAATCCCATGGAAGAAGACTGCATCGTTTGGGCAAATAAAAAGTCTTTACTTGTATGTGCTTGGTTGGATTAATGGAGGATAAGTGTGCAAAATTGGCATCTTGTTCAATAAACACTGGAAGATTTTAAGACTAATACAAGGAAAATAAAAATGTTATTACATGAAGGAAAGGCATGTGAAAGAAAAAGGGACCAAGTGAACCCACTAATTAATACTCCTGGGGTGGAGAGATTTCGCCTGACTACGTGGCCAGATTGGGAAACATTTTATAGACCATGTCAATCTTATAAATAACTCACATTGGCTGTGATAGGTTTAAGTTACTTTGACTTCATAAAGAGCTCCAGATTTATTTCTAGCCAAAACAGAAAAAGGATAAAACGTGTTTTGGGGAAGAGTTTCTCATTATCTGAATTGAGGATCTAAAGACAGAGGGTGTCATACACTGTACAGATTGTAAAGCCCCTTGAGGCAAATTTGTGATATTGGGCCATATATATATATATATATATATATATATATATATATATATATAAACTATTCGAATTGCAATGAGCGCAAGGAACAGACAGAAACACACAGAAACAGAGATGTTCTGCAGATTAAGGAGTCTCTGAGGTCCTATCTTCGCTCTGCAGACAGCCTTTATAGCCCATCTGCTCCTGTATAGTGAGTAAGTATATGTGTATGAACAGTATATGGGCACATGCAAGTGTATGGTTATATATGAGTGCGTGTGGGTTCTCACGGTTGGTTTCTTGCCCTCCTTGAGCACAGTCTTCCGCCTCAGCACCCCCTGCACTGTGACTGCTCCGGGATACAAGTGAACTGCAAGCTCCTCTGACTCGGCAGAGCTACAACAGGACAAAGACAAACATTACAAGCTATATACGCAAACAAACACACAGGAAAGCATGCACGCACACATACCAGATCAACTCAAGAGATGAACTAGTAGTAAAGGCAGACGCAATCTGCAAAGCCACCTTCAACTCTGCCTCAGTAAAGTACTTTGATTTTAAAACTGCATCTATTTCTGTCTTGCTTTCACAGAATTGAGCTTCACAGATATGAATCTTAACACTGGTATCTGCAGAAGGAAGAGCAGAGACGGACAAGGTGGTGTGCAGATTGTGTCTGTCTGGAGGATCAGAGCAGGAAGCCCAGTGCAGGAGCCCAGTGAAGCCTGGTGGAAAGAGAAAGAGAAAGAGAAAGAGAAAGAGAAAGAGAAAGAGAAAGAGAAAGAGAAAGAGAGAGAGAGAGAGAGAGAGAGAGAGAGAGAGAGAGAGAGAGAGAGAGAGAGAGAGAGAGAGAGAGAGACCCATCCCTAACCACAAGACACACTTAATATGCAAAGTCCATGAGAATTGGCTTTAATAATCCCGAAAAGTCTGTTCCTCTCTACCTCAGGAATGAGGATGTAACAGTTTGTTTCCAGTGACACATGGAAACTCATTTTTCGCTCCAAGCTGTGAAATATCTTGGAAACTTATCACAAGAAGAAGTCTAGGTGGACTATGAGCTCTATGTGACTGTGTGAGTGTCAGGCAGACATGCAAGAAATTTAAGAAAGCAAAAGGTAGATTACAGACTGATGGTAAGCAGCAAAAGATGAACAATCATGACCCCATACAGATCCTTTGCCCTTCACCTGGTTCGTGATCTCACACAACACACACACACACACACACACACACACACACACACACAAACGATTCCCACCACATGATTATCCCAGCACTACACACACTCTAAGCACCAGCACACAGCAGCCTCTGGCAGGGCCTGAGGGGCGTGAAGTGAGGATAAGAGAGGGTTTGGTTGAGGTCTGGTTGGTTCCGGTGTGTACCTGCTGGGCCTCAGGACTCCTCTGTAGGGGATGCGGGCCACACGGGTCACTGGGCCCAGAGAGTGATAGAACCGAGTCCTGTTCAGAATAGGATAAGACAGGATAGAATAGGGGGGCACGTGACACTGTTAAGGCTGTGCGGGCTGTTTTTTTTTGTTGTTTTTGTTTTTCCCTTCAAACTGCATGGGTTAGAACTGGATGGAGGAGCAGTTATTTGGTTAGATAAGTTACTGATGAATGTGTGTTCACAGGGTCATTCAATAGTTTGAAGAAATGGTGTTTTGGAAAGAAGGTTAAGATGATTTTCAGGCCAGTTGATTCTTGAGCTGTGAATCTTTATTTCAGAACTAGTGAGTGTGGGCACTTGTTGGCACAGTGGGACTACTGGTTTGGGGATTAAATATTAAGCATACAATTCAGGCTGCTGGAGAAGCAGAAGCATCTGGGAGCAGCGGTGGAGGGATGAGGCACGACAGCCCTGGCTGCAAGTATAAGGGAGGCCCGGCATGGCACTTGTGTGTTGGGTTTTAATGGCAGATCATTTCGCATAGCTGCGTCTTGAGGCCAGAGCTCTGAAAATTATACAATCACATCTGGGATGAAGGGAATTTTATGATCTTACATGTGGATGGGATGAAAAAGCACAGCAGACGTATTAACCTTACCTCTCAAACGCTGGCCAAGACACCTCTTCACTGAGCTCAGAGCCCTCGCTGCTCCCTGTAAACACATCCACAAACGGTATCATTGAAGATGCAAACTGTGTGTCGTGGTAATAAATACACATGTGTACGTCATACCAAGTGAAATACCGCTGGACAGAGTCGAGCTCTCGGCTTGGCCCCTGGTGGGACTGTGGCTCTCCATCACACTGTCGTCCAACAGGTGGCGAGAACCGGCGTTGGGGAACGTCGCACTTTTAAACTCTACTGTGTTCATCTTATGGATGAAACTATGTGGACGCAGAACACAGCAGACAGCAGGGACAGAAAGATAAGGAGAGAACGAAAAAGAAACAGGTTAGTATTTTTTGTTTTATAAATTTTGTATGATTTTCAGACCATCATCTATGAAAGGATTAATTCATTATTGAATGGTGACAATTTTGTTTTTCTCCCCGACACAAAATAAAAACTAAAACTGACTTGTAACCCAGGCTGTGGCACTTCCTGTGTCCGTACGGCAGCAGGTTCCTGGGGGAGGGCGGCGTGGCCGGGACTTTGGCTCCTTCAGCTGCTACCGTACATTTACGGCCACAGAGAGGAGATGCTGACGCTTCCTGGCCTGTAAGGGAAGGACACATTTATAGACAAGGAAGAATGTAAAGAAAAGGGAGATGATAAACATGTTTGCTACATTTAACAACCAACTTACCGACAAGATCCTCTTTGGAGGCGTTTGCTCGTGGTGTGCTGGTGCCTGGCTCAATCTTCTGTGACAACCTAAATAAACAAGTGTTAAATCCGTCAGTTCAATATCATCCTCTACTCCTCTCTCATCACAATAAGTAATTATTATGAAGATGGAATGTTTTTAAAAAGACGAGCACAATGCCCAGCAAAAAACTAAGAAACAAAATGTTCTTCAGAAATTATGAGGCGAAAGCAGTTGCTGCTTTTATCTACAGCTTATTATTAGGTTTTGTTTCTTACTTGTAATTGTCGTCCTCCACAAACTTCTGCAGCTCCTCAATATACCTGACTGAGTTGAGATACTTCTGTACATGAGGCAACACTGGTATATCTGAAAGAGGGAAGATAATGACAAACATTACAAGAGATATACGTGTTCTTGTGATCCCATGTTACTAAAACTGCCAACATATCTAGGCTATAAAGTATGTCTGGAGTGAGGACAATTTACTAATAATGTGAAACTTCATCCATTATTACAGGAAATTGTCCTCCAGAGAGCTCAAGCGCAGGTCAGCTACAAAGCAGCAGCCAGACTGTTGCTAGGTAATAGCTCATGGAGAGGAAAAAAAATACTGTGCAAGTATGCTGTAGCACTCTTCAACCCAGGGATACATAATTTCTATTCCGTGTAAAAACTACTTGTGAGTCTACAAGTCATTCGCTAGAGGATCTGTAATAAAAAGCAAGAACAGCTACAGACTTCCCTCCAGCATTTATACTGACTCCTTCCTCTGTGTTCCACGTAAAGGACTTAATCAAATCTCAGAGTACAGTACAGACTTAGGAGTTTAGTTGCTGCTGACATGATACTTTAGCTATGTGGAAGTTGGCCTTGATCCTGTAGTTTTTCCTACCCATATACCACATACTGCCATCCCATGAATGTGTCGCGGCGTGTATCTGAACTCACCGTAGGTGCAGGATCTCTGCAGGTCCGATATGATTCTGAGAATGTTGTTCATCAGGTTTGATCTCTGTTCGTTCTCCAGTATGCTGCCCGTGGAGGGGTAGGCTGAGTCTATGTACGTCAGATCAGACAGGTACATCCCTGAAATAAAGCAGCAGGCAGAAGAGAATGCAACACGTTACATCAAAGCAGGAGAAACACACAACCCTCCTTCCCTCACGCTCTCATCCTTTAGTGAGGACAGCGTCCCTCTGTTGGAAGTGTTATTTTAAACACCAGTGGGGAATACAAGGCTTCTCCTGCCCGCTCATTAGAAAGCCAACACGTAGACACAAACAAGGCTGGACATCGTAACAGGGCCAGATTTCCTTGGGTGCATGATGCAAGTGAATTTATTGGTGTGAACACCAGCTGGTAATCGTAGAGTGCTTGAGTGATATGACAGACAGGAATAAGAACTCTGCATAAACTGTCCTATTTGCATATACTTTGCTCAAGTTTCAAACAGAGAGCGAAGCGAGTGCCTTGAGTGGATGACTAATCTTCTCTTCAGCCTTTCCAACTCAAGGCCACCCCTCTCTCCCTCCCAGGCTCCCTCACTCTTTGCCTGTTTTTGGCAGACTTGGAGCAGAGCTGAGATTTTCAGCCTCTCATTACATAAATATTAACATTAAGAGACAGACCCAGAAGCAGCTTCCCACATTGTGGAAATGGAGATTAACAAACTTCAGTGAACTGATGGTGTGCCTTTCCTTACATTCTCCTCTTTCCTCCTCCTCTCTCCCTCTCTTGCTCAATGTTTCTTTCACACGCCAGCGTCGAGATTGAGTGCAGATGTAAGAAAAGTTATCACACAGTAGACTACATGACCCCCCCCCCCACACACACACACACACACACACACACACACACTTCCCCCGCACACACACACAATTTCCTTGGAAAATAGTGTTATATTCACAGATGCGTGCAAATACACATGTAGCACTGAGCATGCTAAATACAGATGTACAAATAAGCAACAACTGCAGGACCACATCCAGTAGGTAAAAAGCACAAAACCTCGTCTTCAGGATACCATGCACAAACACAAACACAACACCATCTGATTAGAATCAGGGAGAGGGATGGGGGCTGTGAGCAGGAGTAGTAGTTCACAAGTGTTTGGAGACACAGCTGTAAGGGGGAAAGTGAGAGATGGCGAGGAAGAGGAGGATGAGAGGGATTCTGAAGGCTTAACCGCTGTGGATGCTCTTCTGAGAGCATGTCAGAGATAACCGCAGTTAGTCATGCATAAATCCATCCTGCCTGGGACGCCCACAGACAGTTGCATGCTCATGTAAGGACCTGTGGTGTGTGTTTACATACAGCAAAACGTATGTCAGAGTATCAAGTTAGAAAACTAAGGGTAGGAGGGGAGAAGTGTAAAGTAAGGAGAAAACTCCATTTTTCTATCTGCTATTTCAGCACACATGCAAAAATAAACATCTGTCTGTGTCTCACAAACCTAAAAGACATCAAAAGTAAATGACAGCGTTTATAAGGAGCAAGCAAAGACCGGACAAGCTCAAATTACACCTGGAGCAAGGATTTTGTTTTATCTGCCTTCCTTTTTCTCCTGCCCTTACAGCTGAAGCTCTACAGGAAGCTGCACAGAAACCTCAGCAGCATTACAATCAGCTCTTCTCGCCGCTAAAGGAGAAAGTGAAAGGGGAGGGGAATTGTGGGTTGTAATGAAAGAAGAAGAGGTCAAAGCAGCTCGCGTCTGTGCCTTAGACTCAGCAAGAACACTTCTGGATTCAAACAGGTCTTCTTTTCTTTCACTCGACTCTGTCCTTCTATATAAAGACCCATGAAGGTCACTGTTGAGGATGGGAAACTCAATGAGGCAGCCCTGTTATTCTCCTTTTTTTGTCTTTTTTTCCCCCATCAGGGTGACATCAGAGGCAGGCTGGGCCACTCCCCCAAAAAACAGAGAGAGGGAGGGGAAAAAAAGGCAATCTCCAACTCCCACACCCTCATCCCCCTCCCCCCCTCTCTTCCTCCTTCCCTTCCCTCTGCTAGTCTCCCCCATCCTTTGTGAAAACCTGAAGGCATCAGTCGTCATAGCTCAGTCTGCTCAGTCTCGGTCTGAAGTGGACGGCTATTGAACCATGCCCCAGCCCGAGCACCAGGACAGCTGAGTCCACAGGGAGGAGCACATCTTTGGGGAAGCGGGGCCTTGGCAAAAAAAAAAAAAAAAAAAAGATATACAGATAGTTTCAGCTGCAGGACAGAACAATTGAGTGGAGGGGAGCGCCTCAGAAGACTGGGACAAAGAGAGAGATGAGTCCTGAGCACTGCAGCTCGGTGAAGACACAACACAACACACACGTGAAACTATAACTGCAGGAAACACACTCCCAGCTTCTGGTAACAAGAAAAGGTAAATGTTGCCCGACTTCATTCTGTTTCCAAGTTTGTTTCTAGAGTGTGTATGTCAGCATGTCTGTGTGTGTGTGTGTGTGTGTGTGTGTGTGTGTGTGTGTCTGGGCAGCTGTGAAGTCTCTTGTTGAGAAGTTGGAGAGGTTAGGACGTTTCGTGACTGGAGGCTCCGGCTGCAGACAGAAACATTTAGCAACGCTCCTTTGGCTTTCCTCTGCAGTCCGAGGCCTGAGATAGGCTGTGTACAGCATGCTGACAACTGCATTGTGTGCATACATTCATGTGACCTATATGAGAGCAAGTAAGGGATGCTAAGGGCATGTAGGATAAAGGAGTGTAATTATATGCCTAGGTGCAAGGCTATCAGAAAACAGCGTCAATGAAGAAAGGTAATGCTCCACTTACACCACGCCACAAACACCAAACTTTTCATAAACTTTTGTGGTACGGAAACAAATTTGTATGTATGGTGTTTTGTGATTTTGGCATTTCTGTTGTGTAGAGGATACATTTTAACTGAATATAACTAATATCCTTAAATAATGACAAGCTTTTCAGTCATCAGTGTCTCAGTGTTTTCTTTCAGATGTAATACTCCAGACTGCTAAACTTCCTCCAAACTGTACACCAAGCATCTAAGTTAAAGAGAGAGAACAGAAAAAATAGTGAAGAGAAAGAAAAGTAGGGCATTCCAGCAAAACACTTGAGGGAGGCTGATCTGATCAGATGGAGAGATTTGATCCCTGGAGCCAGGCTTGTTTATTTTTTCTTGGCTTTTGGTTCCCTAATACAGCACCGTGTGAGCCTGGCCTATAACTGGGTTGCAGGGGTGGAGCGGAGTCAACCTGGTGGTTTCAGGGTTAGATCAATAATATTACACCTAATGAGGCAGTGACATGTCTCTCTGCACATGTGTCTCCTTGTTCCATTTGGGGGTCATGAGATCATATGTTGAGATGCACAGAAAATCCATTGTAGTTTGTGAAGTCCTTAAAAGTTAACTTACTGTTTTTTGGGAGAATACAAGTTCCCTGCGTTAAGGGAGGAAAAGTGATGATGCAGTGTAATCCAACTAACCACATCCTCTATCAAATACACTTCAGTCACAACCTTGCCATGGTAGCAAAAGCTTTGAACACTAACAACATCAATCTGGTGCACTTCCACATCACATCAACTCGCAATTATCTTCAAATGTTTTCACTTAGGTCCTGGTGGAATCTGAGGAAAAGATTCTGTTCACTACAAAGCCACATCTGTGAATACTGTAAAGGTCCATGAGAGAGAGGACAGTGGAGAGCGCGCACACACACACACACACACGTGAAAAAAAACACACACTCTGAGCTTCACAAAACCTTAGCTTGAAGTAAAAGGCTAAAATGAGGGAATGGCAAAACGCTAAGAAAACTAAGAGCTTCCCTGTTTTTCCCGGTAGAGTAATAAATCATAATATCAATACCTCTAATAACTCAGCCTGGAAAAGAAAAAAAAAGGACAATAAAATAGATAAAGAGAAGGAGGGAGCAGCTGTCTGAGAAATATCCAGAACATTCCGTGCTGAAGCGGCAGCGCTTGGCCCTCGGGTTCACCTGAAACGCGGGTGCATGGGGAACAGGCCTGGGGGAAGGCTTTAAATAGGTCATTACAACCAATCCACACATAAACTAACCATTCTCTTAACCCTCCCCCCGGACTATAAATCACAGAGTATCTGTTTGATGTCCTTCCTATTTAAAGTTTTTAAAACTCCCAGGACAAGCCAATAAAAAGTGGTCAGGTAGTGCATGGCAGGCTGTCAGACCCAGTTAACCAGTTAAACAGTTATGTTGTAACGCAGCAGGATATTGATAGCTCACTCAAGCAGTACCACGGGTTTCTTATGGGGGGGGGGGGGGGGGGGGGGGGGGGGGGGGGGGGGGGGGGGGGGGGTGTAAAGGGCACGTGGCTAATCATGTCTCTCTATTTGACCCGAGGCTGCTTATAGATCCTTCACAGACACAGATGTTTCACGGACAGCTCCGCTGATCTTATCAGCAAAACACATACAGAAGCAGAAACAGACACACAAAACACGACTCTGTGCTGGTCACATGCGGTTAAATCCAACCGCAGCTAGTGGACAACAACTGTGGGGAAAGAAAAAAAGAAAAGAGCCAAGGGTGTAGCAAAAGTCTCTAGCTGCTGCGTGACAGTCATTTAGAAATCCCCCTAATGAGCGCTTTGACACAGCTGAACGGACAGGTCACCTTAGGGAGGAAGAGGTCAGCCAGGAGGTCGGGGCAAACAGACAAGAGAAGTGGAGGCATGTAAGTAAGTAGAGCCAATACAGAAATTAGTGTTTAATGCTGTGTGTGTGCGCGTCTGTGTGTGTGAGAATTTATGTGTTCTTCCTTGCTGATTCAACTAATAGAAAACATGTGCAGTCAAAGGTATGAGCTTAAGGTGAAGTGTGACTCAGAGGAGAAATAAAACCTAAACGGAGTAATAGTAGGCTTCTCCTAACATCTGAAAACTTACACCATCCGGCCAAACAAACGTTTATATAAATGCTGTAACATTTTTAATATCCCCTCCCCTCCTTGCTCTCCTCTCTCCCCTTACCCTCCTCCAGCTCTTTTCTGGCTCTTTTCTGACACTTGAAACCTTGGCAGCAGCATGTGTTTGTTTCAAAGCCAAGTGTCGCTTTTTACGAGTTTAATTTAATTAGAGAGAAAAGCCACCTGAGTGGGCAAGGTAACAGCTAATCCGTCAGCCCGGGTAATGAATGACTGAGGCAGGCACTGGTTTAAAGATGACAACTGCTGGGATTTTGTTATGCATAGATTAATATCAACCCTGCACATATCATCAGTGCGTACAAGGAGAGTTGTGTTTGTTGGTTTGTTTGTTGCGATGGAAGTGGTAGGGTTAGAGGATGAGTGCCATGGAGTGATGGAGGAGGGTGTTGGGTAGTTGAGAGCTCTGACAAAGTGAGACAGATGGAGAGGTCAGCCTTATATGAACTCGTCCCCCTGGATTACCCCTGAACATAAGAACAGCGCGTTTGTATATTATGTGCGTGTTGTGCAAAAAGAGGAAGAGGGGGAACATGTTTTCCGCAAAGACCGACTGACTACCAGGGTATGTGGGGTGGACGGGTTGGGGTTGAGGGGGCGGGTGGGGTAGAGGAAGGGTGGGGTTGCACTCTAATCCCACATATAGACCTCTGACCCCAACATCAGCCCACATGTTTAGAGTTTGACTACAGAAGAAGGAA
>NC_060155.1:10943326-11079215 GCF_021292245.1 Micropterus dolomieu | reverse complement strand
AGAGAGCGGATAGCAGAATCCTGTGGTTGACTGTGTCAAAGGCAGCTGATAGGTCAAGCAGGATAAGAACCGAGGATTGGGCTGCAGCTTTAGCTGACCTTAGGGCTTCTGTTACAGACAGAAGAGCCGTTTCAGTAGAGTGGGTAGAAGAGACACTGGTCGATAGTTCTCAACTTGAGTTGGGTCAAGTGAGGGCTTTTTGAGCAAGGTTGCAACCCGAGCCCTTTTGAAAGTGGTCGGGAAGGTTCCTGAAGCCAGAGTAGTATTTATCACATGAGTGATTGTCGGGACCAAAGTAGGAGATATGGCTTGGAGGAGATTCGTAGGAATCGGGTCCAGTGGGAATGTAGTTGGACGGCTACAGGTCAAGAGTTCTGATACTTCGCTCTCTGTGAGAGGAGTAAACGAGGAGAGTGAACAACCACTGACCTGGGAGGGCAGAGGAAAAGATGTAGTAGGACTGCTACAATGGTTGAGTTTGAGTGTTTCAGAGAATTGGCTAGTTATAGCTTCCACTTTTCCTGTGAGGAAGGCAGCAAAGGTATCAGCAGACAAGTTTGTGGGTGGTGGAGGTGGAGGAGGATTTAGTAGCACTTGGAAAAGTTGGAAAATAATTTCCTGGTGTCAGTGGCACTGCTTATTCTGTCATTATAGAAAGCAGTTTTGGCAGCACTGATGCTTGTTGAGAAGGAGGATAGGAGAAATTGGTAGCCCTTAAGGTCAGCGGGGTCTTTGGTTTTTCGCCATTTTCTTTCAGCCGCTCTGAGATCAGTACAGAGCCCACGGGTGGGGCTGGTTTGGGCGAGCAGGCTTGGTGGATAGAGGACACAGGCTATCCAGGCACGAGCTTAGTGTAGAGCACAGAGATTGTGTGGCATCATTGACCTCAAGTGAGGAAAATGTGTTGAGGGAGTAGTTGAGGGTAGAGCGGAAGCTACCACTGAGGCAAAGTGAGCGGGAGACAGTTTGCGGAGGTTGCGGCGGTGTTAAACCAATGGTGTTGGAAGAATGGGCTTTTCTTGTAGGCATACCGTGAACTGAATGAAATAGTGGTCAGACACATGTAGAGGTGTGACTGTTAGGCACTCTGTGGCACTGTTTTGGACGAGAACGAGGTCAAGCACCTTGCCAGCTTTGTGGGTCGGGGGGCTGAGAACCCGTGTTAGATCAAAGGACTGAATCAGAGACAGGAAGTCTGCTGAGTTTGAATTGTCTAAGTGAATGTTCATGTCACCGAGGACAAGTAGGGGACAGTCATGCTCTGGGATTGAAGACAGCAGTGTGTCTAGCTCCTCCACAAAGTTACCCATTTGTCCTGGTGGACGGTATATGACAACCACAGAGACCTTTACCGGAGCGGACACAAAGACAGCATGGTATTCGAAGGAGGCATATTGATTCGGGGGTAGCAGCTGTGTGAATTTCCATTTGTTGGAAATTAAGAACCCAGTCCCACCCCCCCCTCCCAGACGGCCGGGGGGTGTGAGTGAAAGAGTAATTGGTGGACAGTGCAGCGGGGGTAGTAGAGTTTCCTGGTTTGATCCAGGTCTCAGTGAGCACTAGTAGCCCAAGAGATAATGTGTTAGCATAAGCAGTGATGAAGTCAGCTTTGTTGACTGCCGACTGGCAGTTCCATGACCCAACAGACAAGTAAACAGATGTGGGTGGTGCCTGTTTTAAAGGCTTGAGGAGTGCCTGGTTTCTGTGCCTGATGGCATGATACCTCTTGCGTGGACCGGAGACAATAGGAATAGTGTGGTAGCACATGGCCTGAGTGTATTTGTAGCTGGCAGCTTTAGGTGAGTGGGTGTGCCTCGGAAAGGGAAAAAGCTTCTCTTGTAGGCGGCCTTGCTCAGTGGACTCGCTGTACTTTACCCAAGTAGGTCTTCACACAAGGAGCAGACGCTAACGCTGACGCTTCAGTGGTAGGTTTCACTGAAGTACTGAGTCTAATTGCACACAGGTGTAGGGCATTAAGAATGATTGCACCCAGCTGAGATCGCCCTCCAGATTAACAAGACAAAAGCTTGGTTTCAGTGGGTGGGACACACACCCAGTTGTTTGATCTCGCTCAGCCGGCCTTCAGATTCTAGTGGATTGCTCAGTAAAAGTGCAAAGAAATAGCACCTCAAGAGTAGGAAAGACAGAGTAAAGTATTACCTCACTGCTGCAAACTCTTATTTGCTCCACGATTTTTGTCCTGTGTTTAAGAGTACAACAGGAGTACAAGTAGTCTGTTAAATACTTTGGATCGCCCTCCGGATTAACAAGACAAAAGCTTAGTTTCAGTGGGTGGGACACACACCCAGTTGTTTGATCTCGCTCAGCCGGCCTTCAGATCAAATTACAGCAGCCTCTCTAATCATGACAGTAAATCGTAAAAGAAAACACTCATACATCAATAAAACACAGTGTAGGGGAGAGATGTGACCCACGACCCGTTCATCATAGTTTATTTTAATGCAGTGCAGTGAGGATCCAGACGTTTCATAGAGGAGACGGCGTCTGTCCGTTAACAGACTGGAGTTCCGACACTTCACTCATAAACTGCAGAGCAGCAGAGCAACACAGGCTTCATGATCAGAGATGGTTTTTAGATCACGTCCACACTTCTGTCCATATCCCCTCTCTGCTGTGAGTCTGCAGTTCAATCAGTCAACTGGTGTTTTTCATAATGCGCTGTTCATACGCTATAATGGCAATGCACCAAAGTACAAGCGCACCTGACTTTAAATGGGAGATGACACTTGGTTGGTGCATTGCAAGTTATGCCCTACTTACCCATGACAAATTCACAGACTAAGTATGACCCTTTTGAACCATGCGCTCGGCGAGCAGACCATTTTTTCTGCCGTCAAACGAGCAAAATTGGAGTTGGAGATGCCCCAAACGCAACTGCGCCATGCGCTTCACGCCGTGAAGGGCCCTGTGTATTGATGTATATATAAAAAGATTTGCCGCCTCGCCATTTTTAACTGCCCCCTCAGTCACTTCATCCTGACGCCGGGCCTGCTACATCATTTGTGTAGACAATTACATACACACAGGCATGGGTGAAAAATTCATCAAATTCAACAGTTGGGGGGAGGGAAGCCAAACAAAATTTCTCAAGAGCACTTTTTGAAGGGGACACAAATAATACAGCCACAATTGTACTTTCATAGGACATGTGTACACAGAGAAAAGCCTTACTACTATTATTAGTGTAGCACGGAGGCCGTGAAGTTATCATATTGCCTTAATATGGGGACTTTTTGTAATTACTTGCTATTTTGATACACTGAAAAATAATCTTATGTCCGTTTTTCTTTTCTCTGTCATTTTCTCTGTCCCACAACACAAAATGATAGTTGTTTAAATATGAGTTAGGTTCATGGGTTCACCATGCGGTCATATTATAACTGTTATATTATCTTGCTCCTCCACATAGTAGGCCTAGGTTTCGTCTGGGACAGAGGATGTCCCTTAGCCTGCTTAGATATTCAACTGCAGCAAGCCAATTATCGTATTTAGAGAAACCCAACACAAGTGTAGCTTTATAACAGTTCACACATAGACTTTTTACCTTGTTAGTGTAGTGTTGTTATCCAACAAGCTACAGAACCATGGTATTAAACAAACTAGGTAACTCTATAAACGTAGACATAGTGGACTCGTGGAAAAATACATCAGTTATCATAATTTTTTTGCCATGACAAATTTATTAATGACTCTCCATCATCTGCAATCCGATGTGAATAAAATAGCCATGACAGCCTACTTACTGGAGTTCCACAACTACCGATAAAAACTTTGTTCTCTCCCACAGGACTTGTGTTTGTAGATGACCTAAAGGGGGAAATCAGGCAAGAGATGGGGGACTCAAAATGTTTTAAAACTTATAACGCTTTTTTTGTTGACCCATTTGTATTTGAATTGATTTCCTACTTACACACTTATTTTAAGTATGTATCATTATATTACTGAATGATATATTTAGGGAGCGACAACCCTCAGAAGGGATGGGTCCTGACCCTCCCAACCCCCCAGCTATTTCCGCCTATGCAAACAGGCACCAATTGTACATTTAACACCTGAAACACAGATATACTACATCTCTTGAAATAGACAACATTTTAATATTAATATATGTCCAAGTGGAATTAAAAGGCATTTGTTCTTTCAAGTAAAACAGACACATGCACATTCTTACCTTATTTGTTGGATATATCTGGATCATCACAAGATTTGACCTCAGTTTGTCAGTGCTTCATTTATTAATTTTGTTCTCCTTGTTTTATCCATTTTAATTGTGTGCTTTCCTCCCATTTAAGGCAGAACCACATGACACTTAAGGGTGTTTATGTGTGCTTCACCCTTGCATGTACGATGTGATGATGTAAACAGACATTTATCCATAGGAGATGACTTTGGATGACATCTCCAGGCGCCTGCTGAGAAAATCTATGACTGTGCTGTCACCTGTAAATGCGTACTTTAGCAGCTCCCTGGAGGTACAGTCATGGTCATGTTTGTCTTGTACTGTAGACATTTATGATCAGAGAATGTCTTTCCTTTACTTACATGTAGCAAATTTACCTTGCAGTGAGTGTGTGAAACTACAATTCAAATTTTGTATGTGTGAGTTTACTCTCAACATGTGTGTGTGCGTGTGTGTGTGTGTGTGTGTGTGTGTGTAGGTGTCTGTGACCTTATAAACCTCTCAGTGGTTCCCAGTTTACTGTACGTGTCTTGTCACAGCACAAGTGTACTTCATTAAATCTTAAACTTGGGCCTAATGAACCCATGTGGTGCACACACTGTGATGCTTCTATTTCAGTAACAGACAGGCACTTGGGAAAATATTATTACATCACAATATCTCTTTGCAGTGAGTTCAATTAAGCAAAATAGAAAACAGCATCGGTCTACATTCAAATGACAGGGGAAGGTTTTGTGTAATTTCCTAAATGTGGTTTGGTTTTGTGAATAAACAGGTGAACCACTGTTAGTTTTTTAGATGTTTACACATTTTCGTAACATACCTGAAAACAAACCAAACTCTAAGGGAATATATAAATGCTCAAAACAACATTGTTACTCAAGTATAAACCTATGTGGACCAACTATAGACAATTTGTAACTTGTTGCTGTCCATCTCTGTTCAAAAACATCAAAATAATTTTTTCTGTTGCTTTTCTGTAACTTTACACAGTGTAAATATTTAGTGTTATGGCCAGATCTTTGGTAAATGTGTCAGTGTTTTGGCAAAAACACTGTGAATGTGGGCTTTGTGTGTGTCAAGATACAGCAACTTCATAAGGATGTGGTAAATGAATGGTTGCAGTGCTTACTGCAGTTAATGTTATGGATATTTTTTACAGAGAGATAGAATCACACAGAAAGTATATATATATATATAACTTATAATTAAGTCAAACACACTCAACTGTTCCAAACTGTGAAGGTACATAAAAGTAGTTTACAAAAAAATATAAAAAACAGGGCTCCTTAACTTTGACAGTGACTCTTTTCAATTATATTTTCCACACTTACTTTGAAATATATATTTTACAGAATAAACTGAGTTTGAATAGACAATGTACATATATGTCTTACCAATTCAAAATGGTAAGGAAAAATTAATCCAAACATGATCACCTCCTTTGAAGGTGTGCAGTGATGAACACTGAAACGTCACGCTGAATGACGCCACACTTCGCTGTGAATTATATTGGGTTAAATTACTTCAGCTCAGTACTCACCAGAAATAATGATAACTGCAGTGGGTCTGTGGTGTGAAAGTAAAAATCACTGGCTATGCAGCACACTGTAGCAATCACGGCACATTTCAGTACATTTCTACCTCAACCATTCAATCATATCTCCTTATCATCAGATTGCCATGGCAACTTGGAGCTCCGTGGTGTGCGTGTGTGTGTGTGTGTGTGCGCGCACAGCTCTCTCCTGTCAGAGTGGTACAGGTTGGCTGTGAAGTTCAGGAAAGGAACGACAAATGCCGAGATACCAGTAATGGAAGAAAGAGGAGAGTAGGATACATACGAAGTCAGAGAAATAAAAATCAGACAGATGAAGAGACAGAGCGATGCAGGATGAGTGGCTGAAGATAGTAAAAAAAAAAAAATCAGATAGAGGACAGTCTGTAGCTGACAGGTGATGTGAACTTCATGTCCTTAGTCCACAACAGGGGGCACCTTTGCTGTTAGTTCATACCCTCATTTCTGGACTTTGACAGTAAAATCACTTGTATTGATACAGAAAACCAGCTTTGACTATTTATTAAAAGAAACAGAAAATGTCACTAATAAGAAACAGTATCCATGTTTTGTCACCACCAAAAGAGCATTTAGTGCAGTTACCTCCTCTGTTTAGCTCTGAGCTGCTGTCAGCATTGGTTCATGCGCTTTTCTTGTTGCTTCAGAGACACACACTGAAGAAATTCTGTCCTACAAAGGAAAACCACAGTAGCTATTTATTTATTTAAGATATTTGTTAAATTAGCATGCATGCACATGGATTATTACATGTTGTTTTTTTTTTGTTTTACAGTACACGAGTCAACATACCAGAGATCAGGCATCATACTGTAGGCTACTGCAATTAGAATCAGCTGACTCCAGCCAACAATTACATTTAAGTTAATGAGCTGCTCTCATTAATCTCCCAAGCATGTAATCCTCATACTTGTGATTATTCATGCTGCTGCTGCTGGTTTTGATACTGTTTCTTCCTACCAGCTACACACTGTCATTGCTGGTTGTACTGGTTGTGCTGTACTTCTTGTAAATGTGCAACTCCAGTATGTACACTAAAGGTATCTAAAGGTGCTTCCTGAGCTTTTTCCTCAAATTAGAAGGGTTTCATAAATATTCCAGGTTTTTACAACATGCTTGTGTCTTAACATAGTTTAGTTGCAGTTAGTGGTGATGATGATGAGGATCCAGTATACTCACTGTACATCTTGAGCGAACAACATGTATTTTCTGTGGTATTAATGTAGGTTTCTAACACGTCTCATAGTCTGGATTAATTTGGGAAGCATCTAGATCCCTCAAGAGCAAGAGCGGGCCTTTGTTACTAATATAAAATATACTGTCATGTTGGTATAAATGGCAACCAGTAATTAAATGAATACAGCTTAAGATTTGACTACTGCAATGCATCACAAGTATTATAGCTGCCATCAATTAGCACCAGGGCTTTTCCTAAAAAAATTAGTAGACATGCTAGAATTGTTGCTCTATGGATGACAGTTGGTCAGCTGGTGCCCCACTTCGATTCATTCTGAAATATCTCAACAACTATTGGGTAGATGAAAATGTATTCAGATATTCATGTTCCACAGAGGATGAATCCTGCAGACCTGATCCTCTGACTTTTCCTCTAGAGCCACCATGAAGTTCATATTTGTGGTTGATATTTGAGTAAAATGTCTCAACAACATGGATTTGTTTCAGATATTCATATTTCTGAATAACTTTGATTATCCCTTAACTTCTCATCTTGCATCATTGTCAGGTAAAAATTTCTATTTGCTTAATTTATTGGTAAATCACTAAATACCTGCAAAAATAATGGCATTCCCATCAGCCTCAGTTGTTCTTTATGTTCAGTGCTAATTACAAATGTTAGCATGCTAAATTAAAATGGTGAACACTGCATTGTAAACATCAGCATGTTAGCATGATGACATTAGCATTTCGCTCAAAGCAACTATGTGTACAGCCTCACAGGGCAGCTTTGGAAACAAGACAATTACTTTCATAACTTGATTAAAAAAATAATAATCTCAGGAAGGGCATTGCAAAATGGGGTCAAAAATAAAAAAAGGCACAAAGTTAACTGAAACCGGAAAGTTCATTTTATTCTAAGCTTGACTTTTGAGGTTTTGATCTGGAGCCACAGCCAGTCCTGTCCTAACCATCTGCTCTGCTCTGAGGGCCAGGCTGCTGTCAACATATTGTGCCCCTGACTGCCCCCCTGTCCTCCCCTGCGCGCGCAGACACACACACACACACACACACACACACACAACCAGATTTCCTCTCCTTTTCTTTCCTACCTCCTCCTCTTGTTGTCACTCCAGCTGGTGGTTTTCAGTAAGGGCTGTCAGATGCTGAGCTCCCTGGTGCGGAGGCGAGGAGTGAGGAGAAGAGGACGAATGGATGAATAAAAGATCACAGGCTAGCTATCACCCATTTCTGTTTTCCAATGAAAAAAAAAAAACTATTCTGACGCAGATGCACATAAAATGAGGTGTTTTGAGACCGTGTGAGAGTGTCAGATAGAGATGGAATATATGCATTTTCAAAACACATAAAAATACTTCAAAGGATTCTTCAAAGGTTTGCTGTGGCAGGGTAGCATTAAATCTGTGATGACTTTTTTGTTGAATTTTGCCATCTTTGGCGCTTGTCCTCAGATCACTAGGAAAGCAGTCACTGTGGCTTCTGGAGTGGCCTTTCCTTTGATTTTCTGTTGATGACATTTGACTTTCAAAATGAATAAATCAAGCTCTTTCCTCTTTTGATTTAGCCCACAGAAACAATACTGTATATGTGTCGCACTGCTCTTCATGCTAATCACTTAGTTCTTATTTGTTTTATTCCTAACAAAACACTGTTGGAAGCTTAAACTCCCTGTGTATCAGGTGATCTTTTACTAGATAGCAAATGACTTGGATAGCTTTATTGTTATTTTTGCATATGTATAGTCTTACATACAGGGGAATGGACCTCACTCACTTCACTTGGACCTCAGTGCCATATAGAACGATCAACATAAAATAAATCAAGAAGTAATAGCCAATAAACAACAAACAGTAGACACAGGTAGAAAAGCATTACAAAAATATACAAGACCCTGTTAAAAAAATACACGAAGAGTTCTGCTCTGGTATCCCATGCCAGATGGCAGAAGAGTGAAGTGGGTGTGGGAAGAGTGTGTGAGGTCCTTCATGATGCTGATGGCCCCCCGAATACCCGAGCATCATAGATATCATGGATGCATGGAAGAGCAGTTCCAATGATCTTGCCAGCTGTCTTCACTGTCCGCTGTAGGATCGTGCGGTCAGAGTCCCTACAATTTCCATTTTTCCATTCCAGATAGAGATGCAGCTGGTTAGAACACTCTCTATGGTACCTAACCCTAACCCTTCTGCAGGAAGTGGAGACTTTGGTGGTTCTACTTGGAGAGAGCAGTGACGTGTGAAGACCTGGAGAGGTCCTCAGTGATGTGCACTCCCAAGAACTTTGTGTTGCTGACTGTCTCCGCATCTTTATCATTGATGGTAAGAGGGGAGTGGTGGGTGTTTGGCTTTTGAAGTCAAAAATGACCCCCTTCATTGTTTTCTCTATGTTAACGGAGAGGTTGTTGGTTCTGCACCACGCTGCCAGTTCGTCCACCTCCACTCTGTAAAGAAATTCATCATTGTCGCCGATGTAGTGGGACAACAGTCTGGATTTGTGCATTTTATATTAAATAAATTTGGAGCTACTCCAAATTCCTCTTTTCCTCTCCCAGAGAGGAGCAGGGGGGTTAAAGATCAACTTTCAACAGACTGCTGAAGAGACCTCAACGGAAGGGGGGTGGAAAAGTTGCTTTCTCTAAGTGCTATTTCTGAGCAGTTGATCATAAAACTGGCACCTTTTGATTCCGAAGCTGATAACACGGTGCCTGACTGTTAAACTGACAAAAGGGAAATTAACCAGAGATTACAAACAGCCTATCGGAACTCTCCTTGGAGGGGGGCAGGAAATCCTAAACTGCCCCCCCCCCCACACATGTAACCGTGGCAACTGACATTGCTCTGTGTTTCATTACCCCATCAAAGGGAT
The DNA here is from genome assembly GCF_021292245.1 of Micropterus dolomieu. Taxonomy (NCBI): domain Eukaryota; kingdom Metazoa; phylum Chordata; class Actinopteri; order Centrarchiformes; family Centrarchidae; genus Micropterus; species Micropterus dolomieu. Next base: position 11,069,379 of record NC_060155.1, on the reverse strand, counting down.
ACTCCTTGTCACACCCACTTGTGACATAATCCAGGACAGCCGAACTTTAAATAAACAAAGACTGCAGTCTCCAAAGAACCAAAGCATTAACTGGTTAATTAAATCTTTTATTTACTTGATTAAGTTTGCCTCTATTTGAATAGTTATGTTACCATGTTGTTGCTATCTGTTGTTGATATTAGTGCTGAAAAGAATCTAAATAAGTTACTTTTGCAGTGTTTTTATTTTCAGCAAGATTAAGGACACTCCTTCATCTTATGTGTAACCAATGCTTGTTCACAATACTTTCTCACACAATTCCTTTAGAAATGATGATAAAGAAATGTCATACTATACTTAATTAATTATCCAGCTTGAATTGGCTGAATAACGAAATTCCCCAGTTCCTCAGGAAAGATTGTTTTGGATTAATCTAAGCTTTTCTCATGTAACCTGAGCTCCCCCAAGTGGACGAAATAAGTATTACATACCATCGTTGGAAATGCCGTTAAATGTCACTCATTCATCGTGACCAATAATTGTTACCAACTGTTTGACCACTGAGGGAAATATTTAATTATAATACGTGCAAATAGATTTTCTTTTCTTTTATAGACATTAAGTTTAGAAAGACAGTCCCTCTGGGAAACCGGAAACACTCCCTCGGGTACAAAGGACTGCCCTCTGGGGAACCACGCCCCAGACAACAAAAGAGCGACACGCGACATCGTTTGCTCTCTCTTCTCGGCTCTTCTCTTCTCCTCGTGCTCTGGTCTTCCGCTCTGCTCTCTGGACGTGCCTCTCCTGGCAACGCCAGAGTTCGACCAGCGCAACGAGGCTTGTTTTATTTTTTTCTTTCTTTTGTTTTGTTAAAGTTATCAGTCCGTTAAATTCCACTGGTCTAATTCAGGAACGACTAAGTTCCCTTTTTAAGCTTTTTCGTTGAGCCAACTTCACCGAGGTCAGACCAAGCCACGTGGTCAGCGGCAACGAAGGAAACCTGAAAACAGCCGAATTGCCAGACAGAGGACGGCCAACCCTTGAGGTTTTTCTTCAGATACGGAGAATCCCTAGCAAAAAGCCAGGATCGGGCAGCTAGTGTGGGACCTGTGCAACAGGCCAAAGCAGGCCGTCGACAAGCAGTGAGACCAAAACCAAGCATTCTGTAGTCAGTGACCTCCAATAGTTGCTAATCCATTTTTCTTTAGTCCAGTATATGGAATCTTTATACCCCTAGACAAATTTAACTGAGTTATCATCTAATTGCATTTGTAGGTTGCCGTATGAGTCAAATGCTTCCCACAATCGAACCGCCATTCCTCATTGTTTAGCCATTGTTTATTTTCCCTGTATTTAACCACCCTTTTATATCGCTTTAGTTAGTTAATAAATTCACTGTAATCAAGAACTGTGTGTGTTGACTATTTCCACGTCCCTGCCAAGAGAATTGACCCTTTAGATATGAGACTGACTGATTCATTTAAGATAATTTAGCGATTATTAACTAACTGATCACTAGTAATAATTGTATAATTATTAAAAGCTACCTAGAGGTCCGGAGACTCTAGGATAATAACCACTCCGGTGGTGCCCCTTTTTAAATGAGAGCTTTTTATGGATTAATATATTTTTGAATGTTAAAATTCATAATTCGGTATTAATTCTCATAAATTTATTAAAATTCATAGCTAATTTAGACATGCAACACCGATGAGCTTTACCACATTGGTGTCACATCAGCAAACTTTATGATGAGATTAAAAGCGTATGATGCTGAGCAGTTGTGGGTCAGCAGTTATGAAGAGAAGCGGGCTGAGCACACAGCCCTGTGGAGCACCGGTGTTCAGTCTGATTGTTCTGGAGGTGGAGCTGCCGATTCAAACTGACTGCAGCCTCCCTGTAAGGAAGTCCAGCACCCAGTTGCAGAGGGAGTTGTTAAGCCCGAGCTGGCTCAGTTTAACAGTCAGGTGTTGTGGTATGACTGTAGTGAAGGCTGAGCTAAAATCAATGATTAGCATCCTCACATAGCTGTTTTTCCTCTCCATGTGGGTCAGGGCAGGGTGGAGAGCAGAGGTTATGGCGTCTTCTGTGGAGCATGGTAAATTTGCAGTAAAAGCATCATAAACAAGACTAAGAGTCTGCAGCCACACTATCCAGTGAATACAATGTTTCTTATATTGCTAGAATATGGCCATGCAAGACTCTAGCTGACAAATCCTTTGCTACATGTGTTAAATTGTTCTGCTTAAACTCCAAAACCTTCCGTTCGTACGCATCCATCCAAAAAACAAAAAGCCATTTTCTTTGGTGATCACACAGTTTGCCGAGAGCTAGATTTGGAAGCCTCCTCTGTGTAAACACCACGTCCTCCCCACCTGGACTCCCCTCAGAATAAAAGCGAAAGTAATTGTGTGCTTTTCCTCGCCCTAAGGTCCACAACGTTTCATCCCTGTGGTTAAACGCGGATCTCGCTGTTGTAATTAGCAGGGTTAATATCCTGGGCAGCATCTCTAAATTAAATCTCTAACTCCATGGCGATGTGGCTGAGTGATGCACCTGTTCATGGTAATTACAGATGCGGCCTGGGAGTGTGCTCATAATGAGTTGGGAAAGTCAAGGTTGAATCACTTTAAAGGCACAACCCACCACTTTGCCAGTAATGTTTTTGTTTGTGTACATGGAAATTTAAGTCAACTACAGGGAGATGAATCCTGGAACTGACCCAAAGGATGTTTTGAAAAGCTAATGACAATTATCTTAAATTATCTGCTGAATGACATGTTTTTTTGCCAGGCCAGCAGCATGGCTCTAGGTGGTCTGCTGACTTTCTTTTGTTTCAGCCTATAATATCTCAACAACTATTGGATAGATTGCCATGAAATTTGATGAAGACATTTATAGTTACCAGATGATGTTGCCTGATGACTATGGTGTCACCATGAGGTTGGCATCTTTGGTTTTGAGTGAAATGTCTTAACTTAACTATTGCCTTGAAATCTGCAAAACTGATGACACATGGGCATGTCTATCAAGTCAATTTACATACCCTAGCAACACACACACACACACACACACACACACACACACGCACACACTGAGCAGAATGGACTTCCATTCAACTTTAAAAACACCTGTGCTGTAGTAATGTTATAACTTCCACAGAACAGCTGCAGCCATCCGACACACGACGCTCGTTAGTTAGTGAGCTTCAAATGAGCCTTACTGTTCACAGTTTCTATCTAGTGTCCCTTAGTATCACAACGTTAATCCAACATCGCCAAGCCTGCTAGCCACACTAGCCGCGCAATATGCTAACGCCAAATAATGATAATTTAATTTAAAGGCTCAGTGTGTAATATTTCTGTGGATTTATTGACAGAAATGTAATATAATATCTATGCTTTCAGTGGTGTATAAAGACCTTACACAATGAACCATTATGTTTTTATTACCTTAGAATGAGCCATTTTTATCTACATAACCATAGGCACCCCATCCTATGGACATTGCAGTATTTTGTCGCCATGTTTCTACAATAGCCGATGTTTCGTCATCATGGCTTCTTCTTCTGCTTGTATAATTCCGGCAGTGTAGACGCAGTCACTAAATGCATCCATAGAAGAAGTAGAGGAAATAATAATAATCAGCTGATCAGTAATTGGCAGTAAAATGTTAGCTTACAGCGTGGAAGCAATCAGCCAGCTAAACTTTTACTGCTCTGGTAGAAAAAACATGTAGTTGGATTAATTTCATGTATTCTCCAGAGCTGTGCTTTTGCTAGTTGTGTAAAATATGTAGTTGGATTAATTTCATGTAGTTACTCTCCAGCGCTCTGTTATGGCTTTGCTATGTGGATAGAAATGTGCCCTTACCTTCCTGAGAAAAAACGCTGATGATTATTATTGGCAATAAAACGGTAACAGCAGGGAAGCTCAGATCAGCAGCTAAACTTCTGTTGAATACTGCCCTGGTGGAAAACATGTATTTATTTTACTGCTAATAGTGACACATAACATAACCGTGTGCCTATCAAGTGACCAATAATGAATACTGTTCCGTTTTTTTTATAGTGCCTCGCCACTGTGCACACAATTGTGTAATTTGTACTTTCACTTGCTAAATACCCATTAAAAACATTGCACCGTTTTACCACAAGCTGAAATTATGTCTATCAATAGTACTTTGTGTTTCCATTGTATTTTAAAAAATAAAAAAATAACATTTTGATAAGATTTGCAGATTGCTTATCTAATAAATTAAACAAAGTGAGAGGAAAGTGAGATGTCATTTTCTTTGTTATGTTAGTCCAGATGAGAAAACCCTCCCAAGTTGTAAAATACTGTATTACAGGAGTATGAGACATCCTGTAGCACTTAATTTCTTGATTTGGCTGTTGTTTATTAATGAACAAATAACAATAATATTCATAAAAACATTACTGAATAATTAAGTAAATATAATTTCTTAATATATCTATCTAAAGAAACCTTTAATACATATGAATATTGCGGTTGTTGCGGTGCTTGCCATCCTCTGCGCGTTTATTGGCTTGGGCAATAGCGCAGTATTTCAATTTTGCAGTTATCGCAACAGCCCTAGGCAGGGATTTAATTATCTGTGTAGCCCAGAGTTTTAATTCTGTGAGTGTCCATATTCCAAGAAGTGGCTGACAAGTGGTACTGAAGAGTATCTGGTTTAATGCTCCTTTATATTGAATAACATGTGATCTCAACATTTGGTGAGTTTCACAAACATGCACATTTTGGGCAACAGAATGACATGAGCACATCAAGACACTTACAGTAAGTACAATTCTTGGTTATTTGATTTTTCAAAAAAGGGTTTTTAATTAGCCTGAACTGTAACTGATGTACACTGCGCCAGCTGAAATAAACTTGTTATGAAAGATTGGAAAGCTGATGATCCCAGCCGGGCACAATTTAAAAATGTTTACGCCTAATTGGTATAATTTGGTCCAAAAAAGAACGCCTTGTTTCTTCCTTTGGGTGCAGAGAAACACTCACTTAGAAGAAACCGAAGAAACCGAAATCAGGTGCAACAACAGGAATTTATTTTGCTGTCTAAGTTGTGAGCTAAGGGAAATGTGACTCCTTGGCCAGTTTCATTTTATTGTTGTAGTTAGTGTAAATCTCAATGTTAAAAAGGGGTCTCAAAAATGTTGCTCTTTTTGTTTTATCAGTCTTCCAGTATTTAAATGAATGCCATTACACCATAAAGCCTTTCTGTAGCCCTCAACTCCTCTCTGACGTATACTGCACTCACAGATCTCCTCTGCCAATTTTCTACAACCCTTTGAGACAGGCTCTCTGTGTAAGTATGTGCTTAGGCAAGACGTCCTTCTGCACTAATTGAAGTCAATGACACAAGCTGCAGGGGTGCGTGAACAAACTGCGTCTCCATGGAAACACATACTGGCAACTGTGTCCACTGAGGAGCCTGCAGCAGCTACATTGGAATTGCTGTATACACTCATCTGAAGCCCTGAAGAGGGGGACTCTTATTGTCTCAGCCACGTCCTGCTTTGCCTCAGTGTATGTGGTAAAATATATCAAGACATCCGTCCTGGAAATGTAATCAAACATGTGATGGGTCTATGATCCAAATCAAATGAGGCATGTACAGGAGAAAGAGAGAGAAAAGCCAGAAAACCAATTAAAGACATAGTGGCAAATTTTGTGGCATGTCATTTGAAAAAACTCAAGATTAAAGGTCCATTAGCTGAACACTGAGTAGAAGTACAGAAAATGGGCGGTACCAACAACAAATTCACGTAAAGGAATGCAAATGATTGACAAGTCTTTCTAGGAACAAACTAATAACTAACTAACTTTTATTTGGGCTGCCCTGGTGGCTCGTAGGAGCTGGAATACAGACCATGGACAGCAGTGTCCCAGGTTTGTGTCCAGCTGGGGAAGTATGTTTCAAGTCAAAAATTTCCTGTCATCTCTCTATTGTGAGCTATTAATAAAGGTGTAAAATGCCCCAAAAACAAACCCTAAAAAAAAAGAACAAACTTTCAGTCTGAACTTAATAAAATGCTTAGAAAAAATAGGTTTTAACATCTACAATTCCATGACAACTGGTAACGTGTCACACAAAGCTCCAGCTAGTGAGTGGAACTTGTACAGAGATTTTTTTTGTCAACTGCTGTCTATAAGGTAAAAATGTAGTTGTAGGGACCTTTTTTTCATGTTCTCCATCAAAAATCTTAGCTATTAATATCCGAAGTTGTATCACCATTGTTTACGAACACAGCAGTAAAACATGCACATAATTGGATTATACGTTGAAAACACACAAGGGAAACTATTTTGTTAATCTGCAATTTATATGGTCTTGAAAAACAGCGGATGTTCTATTTATTGTCTATTTAATGGACCTTTTCTGTCCACCAAAGCAGTTTAAATATTCAGATTTAGGAAAGTGAAACTTGCTATTTTGTTCTCTCAGAAGAGATGATGAATATGAATGTTTTCTAGCTTCTCCACTTCCTGTTGAGCAGTGACACTGCTCAAACCAAACTCCATGCACCGCACTTGAATGTGTACAATGTGTTCGCTCGCTGTTTTGGCTTTTGCCTGTGTGGCTGTTTTGTATGAGAATTAATGATTATCCCTCCTCCAAGCCATTAGACACCATCTTGTCTCTGTGTTACTTTAAAAATAACATCTCTGATCTTTTCAGATGTTGTGGGCAGAGGTTGCTCTAACAGAGTTGCCATGGAAACAGTGGCCATCAAACTACCATTTCTACCTCTAGGTAGAAGAAAGGCTGTAATGAACAGCTATACCCACCCTTACTCCTCCTCCTCCTCCTCCCCTCTGCTCGTTTCCATCTATATGTGATTTAAGATGGTGGGGATTTGTGGGTGGATCAATGTAGGACTGGAAAAAAGAAAAACATATTGCTCAGCTGCACATATTTCAGCAGGCACTCACTCATACAAGTCCTGTATATAGACACATACATACATATATTATATAGATACTGGTCTGTTTGTTTCTCCCCTGTATCTCTTTATGAATCAGTTAATGATCACCCTGCTGGATCTATCTCCCCAGCTGTCCGTAACTCATTCATCATGACTACGACAAGGCTGGCTGAGATGCTGCAGGGTCGTAACTAGAGAAACAAAACTCCAGACACGATGGATGATAAAAAGCCGGGGGGCCTCATACCTGACGCAAAAAAAGAACTAATTTAGATGTAGCAGAAGTTGGCCATACAGCTCTGAAAAAAAAACTGGAGTACTGATACTTGAGTCTGCGACAACTGCAGGAGAAATGAAGAGAGATGAGGTCATAGTCAGTATTTACACTTGGGTCCATTATTTTCTGACTCATCACTGTTGGAAAGTAACTGAATACATTTATTCAAGGACTGTACTACAATTTTGAGTTATTGGTACTTTACTTGAGTATTTTCTTTTTATTTGACTTTATAATTCAACTCCACTTAATTTCAGAGGAAAATAAAGGCAATTTTTGTACTGCACTACATTTATTTGACAGTTTTATTACTACAGATTTTACATTAAAAACATATGATGGGATTATTAAATAAAAAGCAATACAATACAATTTAACCAGTGGTTTCCAATCTTTTGGGCTTTTGACCTCTTACAAAACATCATTGTATTGATGTAGTGGAAGAAATACTTCTTCCACTACTGTCCCTCAGTACTAAAGTTGAGATTTGGGACGGTTCAATGAAAGCTGAAAAACGAAAAAAAGAGATCAAATTCATGTTTGAATGCATGTACTGTATCATGAACAAGCACAAAGCAAAAAATTAAAAAACCCTCAGGAATCAGGAGGAGATGGAGAGCAAAGAGTATATAAATAAATAAATAAATGAAAGGAGTCCAGGAGAGGAAACAAGATCTGCTGCTGTGTGGGGAAAGTCTCTGACAGGCCTGCAGCTTGAGATGGATGGTCCCAGTGCAGCAGGAGCTGAAAGCGTCAGGGTGAAACTGTGTTTGACAGGAGCAAACTGTCTAAGAGGGGCCAACACGACCTGCCATTACCGCTACGGGGGAGGGTGGGGGGGCTGCAAAGCCTGAGGAGAGAAATTGTTGTGAGAGGAAACACACATATACACTAAGTGAGCGGACAGATGGGAGTACATTCACAAGCACACACCAGCGTGCCTGTGCGGGTATATATGCACGCACGCACACACACACTACGGGGACACAGTGGCAAGTTCATATCAGTGCTGCTGTGCCCTCTTCACACAGAGAGGCTGCCAACTCACTCTGACCCATCTTTATTCAGTTATGATAATGCAGTGTCACGCAGGTACAGTTTATGTTAAGGTGTCTGAGGGGAAAGCTTAAATAGAGGATGAGAGCTCTCAAACAGCGAGCATTACCGTAGAGAAAAGGCTGCCCAAGACTTCATCTGCTGTGATTTGGAGATGCTTAAGCCTACAGTACTACGAGATGTCACACTGAACTACGTCAAATCACATTGCTCTGTTTTCCATTTAACACTGATGACAGGAAATCACTGACCCTCTTCATATCAGGGCAAATATCTCCACAGCCATGCCAGCAGCCTCAACAGTGATCAATTAAGGCGGTATAAGGTTTCAAGATTACCTGTAGCTAATGTGAAACTGCCCCACCCATGGGCCCCGAAACTCCAGGCTCAAAGTGTTTCAAGTTTGGGAATATGCATCACCAACGCACAATATAAAGTGACATGGTAAGGGCCTTAATGTGGCCCCTGTTTTGAAGAGGGTCCCAGTATGTTTTCATGACCTTCAGATTTGTGCTAACTTTTATAAATTCATAAACGTGTTTAATCAAAATACCACACATCAAACCGTGTAATATTTGTACTCTCCCGTTGTTTTGTGCTTTCTCGTCTCCTGTTCCTGCTTGACACACGCTTTTACAATTACTATTATTAGTCCTATTATCCATCCATCCATTATCTATAACCACTTATCCGGGCAGGGTCACCAGGGGGCTGGAGCCAGTCCCAGCTGACATTGGGCGAGAGGTGGTGTACATCCTGGACAGGTCGCCGGTTCATTACAGGTAGTCCTATTATTATCATTTTTGTTATCATTATAATGATTTACCATCTTTATGTGGAATTTGCATTGTGCCACTGTGTGTTTTCTTTCCTCCTTCTCCCTCCTGCTTGAGTTACATCGCTGTCAGATCCAAGATGCGCTTTCTCATTGCCTTTTAATTGAATATAAAAGCTAGATGTCTATGAAGATTCTCAGTCATCCAGGTCATAGTTATCCAACGAAGGTTAAAATCAAGGGCAACTGACAACCAAGTCCAGTTGCCCTTGATTTTAACCTTCGTTGGATAATATAAAAGCTACATTTTGCACATAGAGAAGGCCCAGTTGCTCAGTTTTGCCCCGATTAGGTTGATCCAGCCATGGCGGTGGAGTTTGCTTTAGTAAGTGGGTAATGATTTGAATTCCCAGTGCACAAAAAGGTATCTAAAATCAGCCTTAACTTACTCTTCCCTTTCATGCCTGACATCCCTTTCTGGAATTAAGTGCTTGAAAACAATTTAATTTAGTGAATATTTGTGAAAAAAACCTGCTTTCATGTTCACAAACTTTGATTTTCATACGGCTGTACTGAGCAATATTTAGTTTGAGGATGTGTGTTTGCTGTTTTCATAAATGCAACACTAACAAAATATTGTTGTTTTCTGAAATGTAAACAATTTAACAAATCTAGCCGCAAGCGACAATGATCGTAATCTAAGCAAGTCGCGAATAATGCAACATTTGACATTTTCAGAGAAGAACAGACGCAGATGATTTAAGAGATTAAAGTGATGAAAGAATTTGGACTTTGAGATAATTGCAGAAACACAAACTTGATTTTTACAGCATCACCTTGAGGACAGAGTATGTACCGGACTACTGGGTGAAATGTCCAACCCACCTGCAACATTTTGTGTTTCCAAGTTTTAAAGTTTAAGCTGCATAAACACTTAATTAGCAGATAAAAAAAATAAGAAGTGTGTCACAGGATCCAAATACAATAGAGAACTTAGACTCACTACAATTTGAACACCCGAATTGTGAGCAAGTCTGAATTGGTCATGTGGGGATTGGACCTTCAGATCTCCGGAGTAGGTGACTTATTGACTGAGCTACAAGTGAGAGGCTGTTTCCACACACCTTCTCACAAGTTGAGGTAGTGACGTCACATGTGCCAGGATAGTTTTGTCAGTTTAAACTTAAAACGCTTACAACTGTCAAGATGTTGGTGAGAAAATTCTGATAAAAATCATACATCATTCTTCTGGTTTTGGGTGTGTTGTGAATTATTTTGGTGGCATTAGATCCAAAACTGAGCAAACAAGAAAATGTTGTGCATACTGTACAAGTTATAGCAAGATACTGAAGACTCACCATTTGACCGATTTAAAAACCCTTGGCAACAGTTAATTTGGTAGTGTTTGAAGAAAGACTTGTGGAGATATAGATGTTAATTGATTTAGCAAATTCCAAAAAATATAGTATCACAATATCATATACAGGTGCTGGTCATATAATTAGAATATCATCAAAAAGTTGATTTATTCCAGTAATTCCATTCAAAAAGTGAAACTTGTATAATGTATACATTCATGCCACACAGACTGATATATTTCAAATGTTTATTTCATTTAATTGTGATGATTAAAACTGACAACTAATGAAAATCCCAAATTCAGTATCTCCAAAAATTAGAATATTACTTAAGACCAATACAAAAAAAGGATTTTTAGAAATGTTGGCCAACTGAAAAGTATGAACATGAAAAGTATGAACATGAAAAGTATGAACATGAAAAGTATGAACATGTACAGCACTCAATACTTAGTTGGGGCTCCTTTTGCCTGAATTACTGCAGCAATGCGGCGTGGCATGGAGTCGATCAGTCTGTGGCACTGCTCAGGTGTTGAGCCCAGGTTGCTCTGATAGTGGCCTTCAGCTCTTCTGCATTGTTGGGTCTGGCATATCGCATCTTCCTCCTCACAATACCCCATAGATTTTCTATATGGTTAAGGTCAGGCGAGTTTGCTGGCCAATTAAGAACAGGGATATCATGGTCCTTAAACCAGGTGCTGGTAGCTTTGGCACTGTGTGCAGGTGCCAAGTCCTGTTGGAAAATGAAATCTGCATCTCCATAAAGTTGGTCAACCGCAGGAAGCATGAAGTGCTCTAAAACTTCCTGGTAGACGGCTGCATTTACCTTGGACCTCAGAAAACACAGTGGACCAACACCAGCTGATGACTGTGGAAACTTTACACTGGACTTTAAGCAACGTGGATTCTGTGCCTCTCCTCTCTTCCACCAGACTCTGGGACCTTGATTTCCAAAGGAAATGCAAAACTTACTTTGATCAGAGAACATAACTCAGCAGCAGTCCAGTCCTTTTTGTCTTTAGCCCAGGCGAGACGCTTCTGACGCTGTGTCTTGTTCAAGAGTGGCTTGACACAAGGAATGCGACAGCTGAAACCCATGTCTTGCATACGTCTGTGTGTGGTGGTTCTTGAAGCACTGACTCCAGCTGCAGTCCACTCTTTGTGAATCTCCCCCACATTTTTGAATGGGTTTTTTTTTCACAATCCTCGAAAGGCTGCGGTTATCCCTATTGCTTGTACACTTTTTTCTACCACATCTTTTCCTTCCCTTCGCCTCTCTATTAATGTGCTTGGACACAGAGCTCTGTGAACAGCCAGCCTCTTTAGCAAAGACCTTTTGTGTCTTGCCCTCCTTGTGCAAGGTGTCAGTGGTCATCTTTTGGACAGCTGTCAAGTCAGCAGTCTTCCTCATGATTGTTCAGCCTACAGAACTGGACTGAGAGACCATTTAAAGGCCTTTGCAGGTGTTTTGAGTTAATTAGCTGATTAGAGTGTGGCACCAGGTGTCTTCAATATTGAACCTTTTCACAATATTCAAATTTTCTGAGATACTGATTTTGGGGTTTTCATTAGTTGTCAGTTATAATCATCAAAATTAAAAGGAATGAACACTTGAAATATATCAGTCTGTGTGGAATGAATGTATACATTATACAATTTTCACTTTTTGAATGGAATTACTGAAATAAATCAACTTTTTGATGATATTCTAATTATATGACCAGCACCTGTATATATACACACACAGAGTTTTTAGTTAGCTTTGGTTAATGGGAGACTAAAAAGGGAACCTTGGTGTCTTTTTCTTAATAATCTGTCTTTTAGTGGGTGTGATTATTTCATAATGTCCACGTAAACCGCTGACTTTGGACAAATCCTTTATGACACATTACAGGTAACAAATGCAACGTGGCTGACACCTTCTTTGATTCTCTGTGGAAATACATTGTGAAATGTCTTACATCCTTTGCTTGAACAGCGGGAGACTCTGACAACCTGCAGCGCACAGATAAGAAAAGTGTTGTTTTTATTATCACAAAATGGAGGTTGAACGCTGGAAAACTGCACCACAATGTTTCAGAATTACAGCAAGTTTCTGTGCAACTGTCAGATAAACAATATCCAGAAATGAGGAGAAGAGAGCTGAAGGCATATTTTTCATTGTGTGTGTCTTTGTTTTACTATGTTCGTGGGGTCCAAAAACCGGGATTCACTATACTTGTGGGGACTGACCAGCTTTGAGGGGATCAAAATGCTGGACCCCACAAGTTTAAAGGACTGTTTGAGGGAGGGAGACAGCAGTAGAGGTTGTTTGTGCAGCACGTTATTACTACCCATGTTTACGTTTTTCTTCCCCTAGTTGCCGTACAATGGTAACAAAGGTAACATGAAAAGACACAGCGAGAAGTGAAACCAAGTAAATGTTGAGTTATTTAAAGTTTTAAGTTAAATAGCGTTACTGTCTTACATCATGTGACTTGCGTTATTGACTTCCGTCATGTGAGTTCCATGACTTCTGTAATTTACTTACATTAACCCAAACCACGACATTTTCCTAAACCTAACCCAAGTGGTTTTCGTTGCCTAAACCTAAACAAATAGCCACCATTTCACAATATTAACCACGTGTTTAATGTCATTTGATGTAGGTCACGTGACTTAACGTAGTTAACGCTCATATGTGTCGTTGGATGGATAACCGACAAATATTGTCGTTTAGGTTGGATGACTTGTTGGTTTGAGGGTTAAGACCTGGTTGTAGGGTTAAGGTTAGATTTAGGTAAAGGTTAAGGTTAGGCATGTACTTGTGATGGTTAAGGTTAGGGTAAGGGGCTTGGGAATGCATTATGTCAATGTGATGCCCCCACGAAGATAAGACAACACGCGTGTGAGTGTGCGCATTTGAAGGTTTTTTTCCCCACATATGAAGAGCATCATGTGAGAAATGAGAAATAAGGCATGAGACATGCATGTATTTCTGCATATTTATGTGTTTATGAATGTCCCCATCTGTCAATTGATTACATGTATTTGTGTGTGTATTCTGTGCTGCATTAGCATTCAACACACACACACACACACACACACACACACACACATATATAAACACTTATAAACAACCACCCCCACCACAAACACTCAGAAATTCATACATGTGCACAGTCACAGGGCAAATCACAGATTCAGTAAAGGCAGCAGGCAGGAAGAGAGAAAGGCAGGAGAGAGGAGTCATGGAAGAGGAGATGGATGTGACATGATTTACAATGAGATCATTAACCTTGAGAAACAGAATGGCCTCTGCGACATAAACACTATCTCTTAGACACTTTGTAAGAACAATACCTCGTGTGAGCACACACACACACACACACACACACACACGTTTGTGCTTCTATCCCTGTGGGGACATGTCATTACCCTAACCTTAACCATCACAACTACATGCCTAACCTTAACCTAATTCCAACCTGAACACTTAAAACAAGTCTTAACTCTAAAAAAGCAGTCTCTATTTTTGTTCCCATCGGTTAGTGTGCATAAAAACATGAAACACACAGATATACACAACCACTCAAAACACATGCAGGACAGCAGGCATTTATAGTTTAAGAAAGAGCGCACACACATACGCACACACAAATGCAATGTTCATAGCTCAATCCTTAAACTAACAAGACATTAGCTCTGTTTTAAATACACCTGACTAACATACTAAATCTAAGCAGGGTTTGCTTATGTAGTGTATTTACACTGGTAAACTTTATGTTGACTGTATTCTGACTCAAAAAAGATTTTTGAGTTTGTTGTTGATACTATTCACTACTATACATTATTCTCCCACAATGCACTGTCTAAAGGAGCATGCACATCAAAACAGTGAATGGTCTGTACTTGTATAGTGACTTTCTAGTCTTCCGACCACTCAAAGCGCCCTACACTACATGTCCCATTCACCCCATTCACACACGTTCATACACTGACTGCCATGCAAGCTGCCAACGGCTAATCAGAAACAGAAACTGACTATTCACACACACATTTTGGGTTCAGTATGTAGCCTAAGAATACTTTGACATAGTGGATAGGGAAAGCCATGGATCTGATTAGTGGTTGATACGCTCTCTCTTTAAGCCATAGCTAATCAAACACATTGTGGGTGGTGGTGAAACAGCTCCAGAATAGATCCCTGCTAACAACAAAATAAATTACATCTTTCAAAAAAACATTTTGCTTTGCCTTGTGAACAGTGACTTTCCAAAGTTGCAGTTTGATTGATATGAATTGGCATAATGTATAATTTCTAGTTAGTATGTTGATATTTCTTCAAAAATATTCAGTGTTGTTTTTCTCTTAAGTATGGCCCACTTACAGACGGTAGAGAAGGGACAGATTCCCATGTTGACAACTTGCAAACACTCACATCATAAAGACGGTTGTATTATAACAGGTGCTTGTGTTAGAATTAAGATACTTTGCATTGACAATACCACACCATATCTGTTTGGCTTTGAGGCACTTCTGTATTTTAAAGTCAGATCCATCGGGGCCTAGAGAAGTGACTTTTTTATTATTGTATTATCAATGTGTTCGTCTCTATGTTTATCGACAGGTTACAATGAAGACAAAAGTATCACACGCTATGATGTATTGCAGATACAGTAAATTAACCAGCACTCACTAAGAGTTATCACACAATCCTTATTTATTTGTCCACAATCATAAATCCATTCTATTAATCTTTAGTATGTAAATTATATTTCAATAAAACATTTGTCAACAATCATTTACAGGTCAGAGAGTGAGAGCTTCCCTCTGACAAATCCAGCATTAAACGTCTACAATCATACAAAGGAAAAGAAAAGAAACATTCATCCACTGGTACAAAGGCTCATGGGATACAGACTGCCAAAAAGCCCTTTCAAAAGTGCATCTATTGCAATGCCTTTAAATAGAAACTCCCATTTAACAACAATAAAATAGACAAATATGTTTCCCCAATATATTTGGCAATATGTCACTCTTCTTATTCAGATATGTATAAAAAGTGTCATTTGTATTTTACCTTCTTCTTTCCTCGTATCACATTCAAAATATAAATTACAAAATGGATTCAAAACAGTGGAAGACATTTTATAATTTGTAAATGCTCTGACGGAGAGAAAAGCAGTGTTTCAGTATATTCAAGTCAGTATGTGAATTTATGGTGAAAATGTGTAGTGCACGCAGCTCCAAATATTAAACACCGCATCGGTTGTATCAAGAATCCTAACAAACACAATACAGGCACTACCACATAAACGGTCTTCTTGTTTATTGTGGGCAAAAACTCATGTGTTTCAGCTAAAATCAGTCAGTATATTAATAAATGACCAGTGTGAAGACACTCAAATAAAGTAAATGTCAACATTAAAGCCTTCAAATAAAAAGGTCCATATAAGACAAGTTGAAGTACAAAAGTGATTTTTTGGACTTGTGTTATTTAAAGGCTTTGTGCTGAGATTCAAACTATTTCTGTTTGACACACTGCAGAAGTTATTTAGTAACATCACGCAGCAAGTGTACATCTCTTTCCATCTAGAAAAGTGCTCCATAAAAAAGGAATTCTCATTATAATTGTTTTTTTCCCCAAAACAAATGTTTCTTCATCTAAAGGCTTTATGTATCTTAAGACAAAATGTCACTGAAGCTGATGTCTTCACTATATTTAATGCAAAAATCCTCACTTTGACAAAACATGATGATTCAAGTTAAACTAAATTTTTAAAACACTATAACTTACATTTTGATATGCACTCCCTATATTTTAACCTTGAGTGTTAAGTTGTTATGCTTCATTGTGATTGAAACACATGCTGTCATTTCTGACAAAAATCTTGATGATACTGCAACTGTCTGCTAAATGAGCATTAACTTTGAACTTTGCTTTGGATACAAAAACTATGAGGAGTACATCTCTCCACCAATGAAGGCTAATTCTACAGCATGATATCAATACACCAATTAAAAGTTAGTTAATTAAGAGTTAGTTACATGAAAAGGTTCGCTAATGGTAAGTAAAACAAACTCAGTTAAAGTCAATTAAGGTTACATTTTCAAACTTAAAGTAGTTTAGGCAAATTAAACAGCAACATTAACTTAAATCTACTGCTTGTTTCCCGTCATGTCTCATTCATGTAACATTTACATGAACGCTTATGTAACGTAAATGCTCTTTAACATCTCTGAGCGTATTAGGCCATTGTGGGTAAAGCTGAATATCAATAAGCAGGGTATAATTTATGGTAATAGTGTATTTTTATGTTTTTCTGCATCAATGTGATGAAGTACCTTGATTTGATTTAATTGCCTAGATGATTCAAAAACAGACATTTCTGTCTGGTTCTTTATACAATTCTTCAATTGATTTTCTGGGATATCAATAAATCATGATAAATATTGATATCACAACATAAAATAACACATACTGTGACAGGATTTTGACCGTATCTCCCACTCGTATTGGGAATGTACTGTTCAGAGAGCACATTAATCCCATTTTAAAAGCTATTAGTCTTATGAGACGAGGAAAATAAGGAGAACAAACCTTGATTTATCAAACAGTTGCACCTCAGGCTAAAGTAAAAATGTTGCTTTACTTCTGCAAGGGTGCAGAAAAAGTGGCCTACGGGATTTACATCTGTGGGTGAGAAACCTGTATGTGCGCACACAGACACAAACACGCGCATTATTCACGGTCAACAATCCTCCGAACACCTACAGCAGGAGTGAAGTTTGATACTCTTAATGCTACATTTAAACATCAAGCTTTTATAAAAAGATCACATTCAGTAGTGTAACATTGTTTTACTTAATTGTTTCAGCTTCTGTTCAGCTTTCTCAACGCATCGAATGTGTAACACCTCAAGTAGATGTTTTTTAAAAAAAAGACATTTTTTAAATGTCATAACCTTTTATTTAGGTTGCTAAACGTCAGTAGCATGAGCATGTGCTTAAAACACCCTGAATGTTTTGAAAGTCAGTTTTACACCTGCTTCTCCTGTTTCTCGTCACGATTAGAGGAGGTCAGTTCCATCGTAGACCACAGGCTTGTCTAGACTCAGATGATACAGCACTTTCTTTGAGATGAATCTGATTAACAGGAAAGACAGAGGAACATTTGCTTTCTGTTTACTTGTGAGGTATATGCAAAAAAGTGGTTTGTGCTGAAGACTTAACAGGGTTATTTTTTTAAACAAATGCACAAAACCCTCACATGAGAAAAAGAGTGACTAACCTGGAGAAAGAGTTGTCAAAAATGAGCGTGTATTCTCCGGGGTTTCTGACTTTCAGTTCACCCTGGATCGTCTCTTTGTGGGAGTTACAGCGAGTCAGTGGGATCAAGACCTGTGGAGCGCAAAGGATAGACATCTATCTACATACATTATGTACATGTCTAAAGGGTTGAGAGAGTGACAAGAGGAGGAACCGATAGGCATCCATAGCATTTCATGGAATCAGCATCTGTCTGAGAATCCCATTTTGAATTTTTTTTTAGGTAGCTTGTTAGGTGGAGAAGAAAGACATCTTAGTTACAATATGCACTTCTTTTAATTTACTCAGCACCAAACCAAGGAGATTCTATTGTGTATACAAACATGCCACAAGTTCTCACTTTAACATGATGGACAGTAGATAAATATTTAAGCAAGGGATTCAAATCCTCCCATAAACACTGAATTTCACAGTTGTTTGGTTGAATTTGGTTGTATCAACATTTTGGAACATTTAAGCTGAGGCTTTCTGCCATGTTCAGTCAGAAAAAGGGTTTCTTTGTTGTGGAGTATCATACTCTAAATTGGACCCGGCTAGATGAGCCCATCACTTAGAGAATGTACTGTGTATACATGTTCCCTTTATTTGTATACTGGTGTGTCACCTTGGCCTGCTCCAGTGGAGTCTCTGCACTCTCCTTGAAGACCACACTGAAGTAGATGCTCTTAGGTTCAGAGGTGAACGTCCAAGTGACAGTAGGACCAGGAGTGCTCATAGTGATGGGGACGGTGCTGTAACAGCTGGACTTGATGAAGAGCTCTCGCGAGCTGTCCCCAAACCCTGAGATGTCATCCACCGTGAAGCTGACAGAGAGCCTATAGCAGAGGGAATGCAGCAGGATACAAGAAAGTTCACAAAACTGTAAGGCTGCAATGAACAATAGTTTTCATTATCATTTATTAATCTTCTGATTATTTCATGGATTAATTGTTTGATTAATGGCTGGCAGCTACAGGGTTAAAAGGCTTGCTTCCCCACGCTCTCCACTTCCAAATAGCATTCTGTGATCTACACACCTTTGTGTAACACTGTAAATAGTATCAATTAAATATCTATAAAGCAGCCAAGGGATCTGTAAAGGTTGGTAATTTTAATCTGATTCAATTAGCTCCATTTCGTTTGTTATTTTGCCACCGCAAAGCCAAAATGTCCCTAAATGCCATGTTTCTACAGTAGCCTAAATGGACAAACTGCTCTACAGAGCATGTTTTGCCACTATGTTGAATATGTATGATAAAAAAAGAAGAAGAACAAGTAACGTAGTAGTAGTTGTCTGTTTTATTAGAAGTAAGAAGAGAAGTGTAATTTTGGACAAATGGAGGACCACTATTACAGTATTATTTAGCACAAGAGCCGACAGAGCGTGTCGGCCACCGTTGCTTCTCCTGCGCACTTGGAATCAGAATCTTTTTTTCCTACTTAAATCTTTATTGCAAAAAGAAGAATCAAGTTTCTATGTTTCTTTGCTATTTGATAATTCCCACAGAAGATTAATTGGCAATTAATTAGTTAATCAGACATTTTCAAGAATAATTATTAGGTGCAGCATGAGACAGTATGATTGTAGCACTGTCATCTTGTTAAGAGCGAACTTCACCAATTTAGCATTACACTCAAATCACACTGTCGGACTAACGATGACCAGTTTAAACTCAAAAATCAAAATTGAGTTCACAGAACCAGAAATATCATATTTTTTATTCCACGCATTCTTCAGCCCACGACCCTGTACGCAGGATAAGCGGTTGATGATGGATGGATGGCATTCTTCTTCCTTGTCAAAACCTGGCGCCTACATTACACACAATGCAACTCAATGCATCCGTCTCAGATTTAAGTACATTATCCTAGTAGCGGCTAATGTAGCCTCAAGCAGAGATGAGGAGCGGGCTACAGAGGTCTAGTAAGCTCACTTCTTTCTGACTCCACACAGAAGGTACCTGCTGACATGAGGCCTTTAAGTTTTGTCCATACTCACTAAACAAACCTGCTCCAAATTACAATAGAAGAGAAACATAGGTCCCACAACCTGTGCCAAGTAACATTTGGGAACGCTGTCCATGCCACACATGGGTTCGTTTCATGTTTCACACTATTCTGGGATTTAGAGCAACGTTTTTACCAGACAAATACACAAGAAACTCCCCAAGAAAGCTTTAAGTCTAACTTGTGATTGCATCCACAACACAACTTAGCACTCAGGGTTTTGCCGTCAAACTTTTACTGCATGTAACACTCACGTGAGTTCTCCAGACTTCAGCAGGCAGATCTCTGCATCCTGTACTGCAGCACTGAGGTCCTCCGTATCTTCTGATGTGATGTCTCCTGCACTGGCACTGCTGTTTCTAGAAAGAGTGATGGATATTTTACATTACACATTTATATCAGTTTGTGGAGAATAATTTTCACTTTCACATTTAGGTGTCACAACATCCACCAAGTGTCCAAGTATATTCACTTTAATGACAACATGTTTACAGTATTGTTCTTCTCAGGGTGATGGCAATCTGTCTTTAATGTGGCTCACACACTACACATACACTAAAACACAGCACATTAAAGAAAACATAGCATTAAAAGCAAGAAAGTATACACATAATGCGCCTATATAATGTAATATATAATAATAAACAATAGAAATGTCATATAAACCTTCACTTTACACAGTATTTACAACAAAACAGAATCTATCCCACTAAAAAAGTAGTCTACTAAAATGAACATGTTATTCATAAACACAATGATTATTTTAAAAAACTGTATAGTTTTTGTCATATTGTCCATATGTAAAAACACTTCTACATCACACAGTCTTTTTAATAGGGAATGTATGTACAAAACTGTTAAACCTGAAAAGAAAAATGTAATAGAATTATGAGTTAAATTAATTTTCAAAGATCACGCCCCTGAATTTCTTCTCACTGCTGCAAAACTTTCCAGTTTTCTGACTGTATTGGCCTAGAAAATGAAATTGGGATATATTGACCACATTGGTTTGAAGCTGGCACGTTGTTAAGTAGCAGAATCTGTTTCTGTGTTTGATATTAATCTCTCATGTTGTGGGTTATTATCACTGACTCCCAGTGCCACAGTCTAAAGGAAGTCAATGTGTGCGAGATACTTACAGCTGTGCTGCCCCCTGCTGTCCGTGTCTAGGAGAGCAGGCAGTAGAAAAAGAGAGGGAGTCACTGTCGTTCACCCCGCTCACTTCCTCATCTGTGATGATGTCAAAAACCCCATCATCCAGCTTGCAACCTTCATCTGCTCCTAGAAAATAAACACCAGCTACATGTTCATCATTGCAATTTATACTCTACTCTTACTGTACTACGTCTGCGGTTGAAACCACACCGCAATCTAAAGCAAGGCATTACTTCAGTGTGTGTGTGAGAGAATCTATGGTTTATTACCTGAAAGACTGGTCACAGCTATCCCCGCCTGCAGCAGGCGCCTGAAAGGCGTCCCCGGCGTGCTGCTAGTCCCTTCCTCCTGTGGGTGGCGCTCAACTACTGCGCTGTGCTGATTGTAACAGTCCCTGCAGCAGCGCTCTCTGTTGCCGCCCTGCTGAGTGCTCACTGTGTTACTGCAGCAGTAGTAGCAGAAGGGACGCCCACACAGTCTGGAAACAGAATATGATTGAGATTCATAGATTGAGTGATGTTTGCTTATTATTTTGAAATGACACATTATTAAGAGTGTAGAGAGGAATTATTATCTAAGTAAGTAAGTCTTTTTATAGGGCATGTATAGAAGCTCAGTGAAGAAAGGCTCAAACAGATGTACTGTAATGCGAGATCTACATCTTGTTGTAAAGCATTTCTGTTTCTAACCTAATGTTAATTGTTACAGCTGCTTTTTCAATCTTACAGTTTTTTTCCCTCAAATTTTAAACTCAATCCTCAGATTGAATTCAGAACTGTTTTAAAAGATTTTTCTTTTTTCTCATCTGTGTTTTGTCCTACTCATTTTTAACTGCGTCTTTTACATCGTTGCAAATAACGGCAAACTCAATGCTTCTATGACTTTAAAAATAGCTCTGAAATTAAATGAATTGCTGCTTTCCCACAGAATACCATCAAATGATCCAGCAATCCATTAAGTTACAGGTAGCGAATATACTGCTTCACTATTGAACTGTTTAACTCTCAGATGTGTTTGTGAACATGCTCATTGTGCGATTCCTCACGTGGATATAATATTTGAACCCACTGCTATAAGCTGACAAACATAAATGTTTTATTATGTCAGTTAATTTGGAGGTGATATACAGCTGGATCTTGAAAATTCATCTGCAAAATGTATTGCAACTCATCACATGTTGTAATTCTAATATAGTTTTTTTACTCAAATACATTGACACTACATAGAGTGAGTTTTTCAAAGACACCACATTTCCTGAACATGGAGCAGCAAACTGACATTTGTCTTGAGTTATTATGGATACCATTCGGTTTGCTGTAGAAGTTATTTGACTTCACTACTGGGCAACAGTTGGCAAGTCTAAATGTGAAGTGAAATACAGAAGCAAACGGCATTGGCAACTCAGTTCCTTTGAGACTGAAACAATCACAAAGCGAATGTCATTTTGGTGGCAGTGTTTTGGAAAATGTGCTTCAGCAATTGAGAAAACCTGTCATTATACTACTAGTTTAAAAGTAGCATCAGTGATACTAATTTTACTGGATATCATAGTGATATGTACATTTGTTTATTATACTGAGGACTATCTGACCTGCAGGTGTGCTTACGGAGAAACCAGCTGAACTGACTGTGACAGCCCAGACAGTAGTTGACGTCCCTCTCCGTCTCCTCATCCCTTAGTTTCTGCTCAAACTCCAGGGCATCTGTCTTCTGCCAAAGTGCATCTTTCTCCCTGCATGGAGCACCATCAGGCGTGTTTGTATATGCAATAAAAGCACAGTGTACTGCAGATTACACCATCTAGGTGGTTTGTTTTTATCCATTTGAAAACACAAACCAAAAGACATCAGGCAATAAATCTAAGAACCATGTCTTCACCCTGTTATGTGCATATTTAAATCTAACAAAAAGACAAAAAAAGAAAAACAAAGATAATCTGAGCATGAGTTTATACCTGATGAGTTCTACAAGCCTTTCTTCCAAATTGATTTTGGTGCGGTAAAGATCATCAAGTTCAGCAGCTGTTTTAAGATCAAAGCTCTGTTTGTCCTGTGTGACTCTCCGTAGATTTTCACTCATCTCCTGGTAGGCCCGCTGAGCTGCTGCTAGACCATCCTCTGACCTGCATACATACACGCAGGCTTATTCATGATATGTCGGGAAAAAAAGGGGGATTCTCAGGCGACTCTGATTGTATCCATGCAGTTAAAACAGGAAGAACCCCAAGTATGCCAGATTCCTAGATAAGCCATACTAAATAAAATATAAAGATTCTGATCTTAACACACACACAAGATTAGACACGTTTTTTTTCACAGAGCTCTAATTTGGTCCAGAATGTGTGTTTATGAATACAGTATCTCACCTTGATAAATTCCCTTTCAGATGGCTTATCTCGTCTTCTTTCTGCTGGATGAGATTTTCAGACTCGGCCATCTGGATGTTTTTCTCCTCAATCTGTTGGCAATATCTCTGATTCTCAGCCTGCAATCAGTACAGCAAAGCAAGACATTATTTCTGGTTCTTTGTGAATTATCCCTGTGACCATAATGTTATGATGACTTCAACTGCCGATACACAAAATGCAATTGGAATTTGTTTTTTTTCATTTATAAATCCTAGACAAACATAGAGCTGTACATACATGCAATTTGTCAGAGGCCATGTTTAACAATTTCACTTCCTTGCTCAAAAACACTTTCACTAAACTAACTCAACTCTTCTTTATTTAAAACATTCTTCGACTGCTTTAGTGATTAGACGGTGGCCTGAATAACCCGCTTATGATGGCGTATCAAACTTTTTGGCAGATCTGGATTCAGGGTCTCCTCTCACCTCTAGCTGTTTGAGTTTGACCTCCAGCTCAACCACTTTCTCCTGCTCAGTCCTCAGCTGTAATTTCACTTCCTGTAGCTCTTGATTCACAGTCTGGATGAGAATACAAATCATAATTTCATCAACTTATAACTCAGTCAATATGGTAAAAAGTCAGATACAGTAGCTCAAGCAGATTTCTCTCCACAGATTAGCTTTTACTTACAGCACAAATGTGTCTGAATTCAGTGATGAAACTGCTTATTTAGACTAGAAACTACTTTATGTTACTTTGACTTTCAGTTTGACTTTACGGGAATGCATTTTTACGGTTGTTATGTTATGGCTTCTCCTTCAGATAGGTATATATTATTCATATATATGTGTTACTTTCCCTCTCTGAAGTCTGAAGTGCATACTACAAAGGCCAATTAGAAACGTGACAGAGAAATCAGGTTACTCCAATCCCCTACCTGGATTATGAAAAACCAGGTTTCTCGTTTATAAGTTCAACAAATCATCTTACGGGAGAAAGCCAAGTGCAACTGAGTTACTTAAGTACATGTAAACGCATCACAGCATACTACATTTTTTTGTGATTCATGTGTTTGTGGCTGACCTGGAGCTGGCTGCCGTGGCTCATGGCTTGGCCGCTAAGCTGGAAGCGGAGGGCCTCAATCTCCCCCTTACTTGTCTCCAGCACAGCTTCAGCCTCATATTGGCTCTTGTTCAGCTCTTGCTGCAGCTTCTGCTTGGTCGCCAACAAACCCTCCTCATTATGGAGCTCATCGTGGAGTCGCTGGTTCTCCTGACGTAGCTGCTCCATGCAGGTATTCAGCCTCTCTGCCTCCTGAGTCGCCTCCTCCTCCAGCTCTTGCAGCCTTGTTGACAAGCCCTCCCAGCGCAGACGAGCCTCTTCATTCTCGGCGGTTAGCATACACACATGGACGCCAAGTTCAGCTGTTTCGGTGTTGGCTCTGTGGAGCGCCTCCCTAGATTCATTGTTCTCCAGACACAAGGCTTCGTAACGCAGCTTCAGTTTATTGAGCTCCTCTCTGGAGGCCGTCACCTCCGCAGCCAGACCTGCTCGAGCCTGAGCCTCGCCGTCACGCTCACGGATAAGAGCCTCCTCTCGTTCCCGGGATCGAAGAATCTCATCCACATGCCTGCGGTTTAGCTCCTCTACCTGAGCTTTGAGTTGTTCTGCTAAGACACGGAGGTCCTCTCTGGAGGACTCTGTCACCTCGTGCAGTGCCTGAGCCTTCATCCTCTCCTCAGTTCCTGCTAGAAGCTGAGCCCTGAGCTCCACCACCTCTTCTTGGAGCCGGTGCACCTCCCGTAGGTTGAGTTCTAGTTGAGCCTCAGCCATAACTAGCCTGAAAGGGGCCTCTTTGGTTTCTACTGAGGACGTCTGATGCTCATCGTGAAGCTTCTGCATTTTTTCATTACTCTCTGCAGCTCCTTTTTCATCGTTCAGCTCTCCAGTCCTGCTCTCCAGCTCCTCTGCTCTAGCTTGCAGAAGCCCACATTTAACAGTCTGGTCTCTCAGTTTAGCCTCAGTTTCCTGGAGTTTTTCAAGTAACTCTGCTTGGCTTCTTTGGGACACTGTGAGGTTCTTGTCCAACTTTGCAGCTTTGGCAGAGAGCGAGTCCACTTCTTGTTGCGTTCTGGCTAACTGTTTCTTCAAAGAGGACTGAACCTCAAGAAGCTCCCTGTTCTCGTGCTCTAGCTTCCTTAGTTGAGCATCAGATACTTCCTTCTGGACAAGCGCCTTCTGGAAAGTCTCCTCCAAATGCAGGTTTTCATCCAGAAGCTTCTTCTCCCGATCTTCCACACACATGTTGGCGGCCTCAACTCTGCCTGTTAAATGCTTCTCGGATGCCCTCAAAGAAGGTAGCTGGTCTAACAAGGCTGTCCGGCTTTCAGTCAACTCTGTAATGGTCTCCTCACTCTTTTTAACTGTTTGGAGAAGCTTAGCGTTTATTTCCACAAGACTACTGCATTGGGTTTTGTAGTCCTCAAGGTTCTTGGTTTGATCACATGAAACATCCTCATTATCAGCAAGTCTAGAGGTCAGACTTTCATTCTCAATGTTTAGCTTCTCCAACTGCTCCTCTAAATGCTTAATTCTCTCTGAACTAATGGTTAGCTCTTTCTCTCTGCTTTTCAGAGTCTTTCTTACATTGAGGAGCTGGCTCTCGAGTTCCTCATTCTGGCTATTGCTCGTGCTACATCTCTGCTCTTCCTCCTCCCTCTCCTCCTGCAGTCTTTTCCTCAGCTCCTCTGCCTGTCGCTCGCTGCCCTCCAGTGACGCTTGTAGATCCTGAAGCTGGGCTCTCAAATTCCCCGTCTCCTTCTCTTTCAAAGTCAGCGCCCCCTGAATTCGACTGACTGCACTTTGGAGCTCCTCCAACCGTTTGAGCGCCTCCTCATGCTCGTCATGGGCCCCGGCTTTTACTTCAGCCAGCTTGCCCTCACTGTTCCTCAACTCTTCTTCCCTGAGTTTTAGTTCCTGGGACAGACGCTCAGAGTGCCTGGCCCTGTCCTCAGCCTCTCTCTTTGCCTCCAACCTCTCCTCCTCAGCTGTTTTAAGTTTATCCAGGAGTTCCTGGATTTTCCAGGCTGAGTCGCAGTAGCTAGCTGTTTGTTGTCCCTTTTCTTTAAGAGCCTCATCCAACTTACAGAGAAGCTCCATATTTTTGTTCTCAGCAGCTGTGAGTCTATCTTGAAGTTCACCGTTTATTGCTTCCCTACAAGTTTGAAAGTGATTTGCTCTCTCCTGATTATCAGTATATTGGTTTCTTTCGCCTGCCGGGTGGTCAGAGGACCTCTGAGCTGCTAACAGCTGACCTTGAAGGTCTTTAACCACGCCCTTCAGCTCAGCAGCCTCTCTGTCTAACTCCTGAACCTGTACCAAAAGCTCTTGCTGTCTGAGCTCGGACTGGTCGAGCTCAATGCGGAGGTTCTCTGCGATGCTGCAAGGAGAGGGTTCTCCCAGTTCAATAAGACCAGGACTCAAGTCTGGGATTGGGAGAAACTCCTGGGCCTGGTCAATGAATGGAACAAGAGAGCTGTGGTCAGGTGCTTTAAAGTTCAAAACATATTTACTCAAATATTTATACATATAAAATATATATAAGTACGTGTGTACCTGTGAGTGTGAGTAGCTGCTAACGAGACTGTTGATGCTGGAGCAGCGACTGGGAGGCTTCCACAGGAAAGCCGATGAGCCAGTTCCTAACGTTCGCCTTTGACATAATGAGATAACAAAAATTAGGGTCATTAAAATGTAATAGTAAATGTAAGACAAACATGACACGAAACTGATGAAAAAAAAAAAAAAAACTACAACACTTTCAACACAAAAGAGGAACTTAATTTGACAGAAGTGAGTCTTTAGGTGGGTATATAGTAACACCAGGTACAACAAAAACAAAACGTACCAGGAAATTATAGTTACAGTTAGAGTATGTACCTGTGTTAAATTTTAAGCTGGTTGTGGATTTTCAGAGGAATTTGTTTGAAAGAACTGATAAATGACTTAGTGATTCACTTCAAAGCACAAAAACATTCATTTATTTGTTGGAAACCCATTTTACTTTGTTTGCTGCTGCACAGAAAGACATGTTTAACATTTCTGCATGACCATTGCTTTGTCAAAAGATTATGCTACCAATTCATTGAAATAAAATCAAACTTTTTTAAGTAGTAACTTTAAGTAGTAACAAATTACACAGTCACTTCACTGAAATGTCTTAAGAATTTACACCAGTATGTCACAATGTACTATTACTACTACATCTCAAAAAGGGCAAGGCTGTCACTAACCTATTTTCAGAGAAAGCCTATTTCTGGAAGTAAATGAAAGCTAGAGTGATATGTTGTCACTTATTTCTCTTGTACAGTGATGAAACTGTTTCCTTTGAGTCACGCAGTCACGATTTGTGTGAAAAAAAAGTGTAATGCACTGTGTGGGTGTGTGTATCAAATAATTTGAGGCTACTCAAAGAAAATGCAAAACAAATATTTGCGTTTAAGTACCAAAAAAACAACTAAAGAATACATGGGGTGTACACCATAATTATACAGTTTATACTGTCTAATGAAATGCTATACAATAACTCACTTAAGAAATCCTTCATTCATAATCATCGTCATTTTGTGTTTATAACATGTGTGGCAGGTTTCGATTCAACCCTTTTTGGGTAATCTTGTGTTGCTGCACTGCATTTTACTGTAAAATTTAAATAATATTTAAAATAATGTAAACAACATAAATTATGCTTTTAAAAATGAGTGACCGCTGCCTGTAGAGTGACTGCAAATTGATGATAATGAAGTGGAAAGATTTGGCAAAGGTGCTGACAGCGACCAACCCTCACACTGTTGGCACATTTACACGCATACACGTCCAAGACACACAAAAAAAAAAGAGCTGTGAATGTGCAGAGTGATCAGATAATTAAGTGTTACTTCAAGTTGTGAAACCCCCAAAACTGCTTTACCACAATTTTGCATTAGCTGCACTAAACTGGAGTGTTATTTCAAATTACTTCAGGTCTCTCTCCAATCAATTTACAAATCATTTACAACCCCAAAGTGGAAGACCTACAGCTTTTATTTCTTTAATAAGTGTCTGTTTTCATCAGAAGAACACCCAGATTCAAGCTTTTTTTTCCTTCAACAAAAGTTAGGAAACTGACAATTGTGAAAAGGTCAGCAATTAATGGTGTACATGGGTTACCTCGCAAAGGAAGGCCAATCGGCATCAAGGTCGTAACCTCTGGCTGCCACATCAAATTGGATTTGATTGAGCTCATAGAGATAGCTGATTATGTCAGCAGTGAGGTGAGACTTGAGGAAAGGACTTCGGGCATAATACCAGTCACTGCATGGGAAAAATACAAATTATAAAAACATAAAACACATACAAGCATCTTTTTTATGCAATAATGTTATACTATTAGTTATGCAAGGTGTTCTAAGTTAATATTGTGCTATTTATGTAAAGACAAGATAAGATACGCTTAATCTCATGCAGGGACACAGCACAGCACCAAAACTCGATCCATTGTTTACAATTCAAAAGACCTGCGTCTGGACAGCATTTTGGATAACAATGGCTTTCGCCGGTGCTAACATTATAGCTACTTTTTTTGTCAAATTACTAAGACTAAAACTAAATCAAAATATAAAAGGTGCCACAACGAACACTTTTGATTAATGAGCTGCAGAGGTGCTAATAGGCAGATTTTGTTACCATTGAACACAGCCAGGCTGCTAAGCTAAGTGGCTGCTGGCTGTAGCTTACAATTTATCATACAAACTGTAGTACTGAGCTTCTTGTCCAACTCTTGGCAAAAAAGCATATTTACTAAAATGTCAAACCATTCCTTTACATACAAAAATTGCACTTGAAAGAATGTAATTAGGTGGTTAAATACAAAATACAGTCTATGACACACGCATGCGCACACACACACACCCACCCACCCACCTACACACATTCACACCCACACTCTACTGAGAAACGGACAGAGATAGAGCATCCTGGTTAAATGAAGCAAGAACAAAATAGACATTTGGTTGGAAAGGCTGAGGAAGTGAGATGTGACTGTAGGTCACTGTGGTTAGGCTGTAAGGCTGTTGCGTTTTCTGA
Source organism: Micropterus dolomieu (assembly GCF_021292245.1). Classification (NCBI taxonomy): domain Eukaryota; kingdom Metazoa; phylum Chordata; class Actinopteri; order Centrarchiformes; family Centrarchidae; genus Micropterus; species Micropterus dolomieu. Next base: position 11,040,057 of record NC_060155.1, on the reverse strand, counting down.
TAAAAACAGAAATAAGACATAAATCAGGAAGGGAGAGTCGTACTTCCTAAGAACGGACACCGTCAAACTGTGAAGAAAACACAACATGTCTATGCAACCTGAAAGGAACAAAAGTCACAGAATATTACACATATACATTATATTATATATATATATATATATATATATATATATATATATATAGTCACAGAATATTACACATATACATTATATGTATGTATGTATGTATGTATGTATGTATGTATGTGTGTGTGTGTGTGTGTGTCCTCTAACCTTGTGACCTTCTCGTTTATAAGACACTGCTGCAGTGTGTCAGCAAGTCGCTGGTGAACGAGCGAGTAGCGGATGAAGGCCCTTCCTTTCCCCAGTGATGTCTTCAACTGAGGACACACAAAATATACATACAGACATTACCCCACTGATGTGTTCTTTTATAGTCTAGTCAGTATCACACAGGTCAAACTATTTAACAAGTGGCTCCTGCTTTCTGGATAATCTCTATTTGTCACAATAGCAGGACATTAACCGTAGATTAATCTCCCCATTATTGTCTCTCTTAGTTTTATTAACCTGATGTCAGAAAATAACAAAAACTGTCCATCACATTTTCCCACAGTCCAAAATTATGTTTTCGAATGTCTATTAAAATCCAAAGATATTTGTTTCACAACAATATAAAACAGAAAAAAGCAGAAAATCCTCACTTTAGAGAAACTGCAACCAGGGAATGTATGGGGGGTTTTTTGATGGAGAAATGCCTCATGATAAATAGTTTCTGCTGATCGATAAACTGATTTAATGGTTAACTGGTTAATTTCATCTTTGATTGTCCCCAATATAAAAATGTGTTTTTGTGTTAAAATGTGTCCTGGCACTGAACATTTAAGGATTTCTCAGTTTAAAGGTAATCACTGCATAGGCGCTAAATTGACAGTATTTGCCTGTAAGCCCAGAGTCTCCAATACATTAGCAGATGGAGGGATTTAAGTCAGACAACAGACCCGCCAGAAGGACACCAGCTGGAGACCGACTTACGTCAGTTACTGACCGACATGGAGAAAGAAGAGTAAAAGTAATATTTTAAGTAAGAGGTTTTGAACTAGTAATTTGCAGTCAGCTGGTATTGACTAACAATGTGACTTTTAAAGAAAATCATACATCCCTGAGGAAATTTTAAACCACAAATATGTTTTGCTAATGATTGCTAATAAGCCTAAAATCAGACATGTGGTCTTACCATGCTTATAAAGCAGAAACTATTCAGTAATTAGCTCTCTCATGCTAGAATACAGCTTACTTACATGTCGAACATTTGTTGGTTTCAGCTTCTCAAATGTGAAGATTTCTTGCTTTTCTTTCTCATAGATACAAGACGATAGTAAAATGAATATCTTTGAGTTTTGGACTATTGGTCAGACAAAACGAGAAATCAGAAGCTATAAGAACACCTTGGACTCTGACAAATCGTAACAAGCATATTAATCAACTAATTGAGAAAATAATTGTTGGATGAATTGATAATGAAAACAATCATTTGCCCTACACCGCACCCCAACATGCCTCTCTGGCTATATTAATCCACTTCCAAATTCAACTGTTGGATGTGTATTAACAAGCAGCACAATATAAAAATATGTCATCCATGCACTTTTTTAAATGTACCAAAAGGACATTGGGCTGGCAGACACTGAAGACAAGACATTACAGTTTTGATTCATCATATTTCATCGATTCACATCAGATATTCAGTTACTTACTTACTTTTTGGCAAATTGGCAAAAATAATTAAGATAACTGATTCATTGTTAAGAGAGAACCAAAAAAGTTGAATAACTGCTGGTCGTTGCTCCTCAAATGTGAAGATTTGCTGCTTGTGTACTCTTTAGAGTACACTTTGAAGCGTTTTAAGCACAAAAGACCTCAATATCAGGCACACAAAAGGTTAAACAAGCTACAAATTATACTATACATATATAATTTATAAAAAAATTAATTAAATATAGTCCAAACTAGGACTAATTCAACTACAGTTATTCCAGTATGAATCTCACCCCTGTGACTTCCCAGGATAGAAGGTGAGGAAGAGGAACAGCACAGTACAGTAGGTGCAGGTGTAAGGCAGCAAGTAAATTAGAGTCTTACCGTTCCTGGCCAAGCAGGGGATTAGTGACATTATTGTACAGTCACTGTGTATTTGTGTGTGTGTGCATGTGTTGCCAGCCATGGCAGGGCAGAGGCACAGAGGGTGATTGTGTGTGTGTATTGCAGAGGAGGATTACCTCAGGGATGGATTTAACAAAACGGATGCCATCGTTAGCTCCCTTGATCTTAATCAGGCAGTCGCAGAAGTAATCCCAGTAGTCTTTTCTCTGACCGAGAAACGTCGTCTTCTCTTTCTGGTCAAACTAAGAAACACACACACCTGCTTATTATTGCATTACCTAACACACATTGTACAACAGGTCTGCCTGACAGTGCTGTGTGTAGCTGAGAGTTTGGGTCACATCGCAATCAATGTAATTCCTATGAACTTCCTTCATGTTTCACCTTAGTATTTCTAGAACTGTGGTTCCCAATAAGGGAGTTGACACCTCTCCAAAGGGTCATGAGATTAATTTAATTGGTCACACACATATTTATATTATTAAATTGTTTCTACTGAAATACTCATCATTTCAACTTGTCTCTAACAAAATAAAACAATCTCAAGGGTTCAGAGAAGAAAGAAAAATCATATTTTGGTGGAACTGCTCACAACTTGTAGATAAATAACTTGTGATGAGGGGTCATGGGTGCTTCATGTTGAGGGTTCACTGGTCTAGAGGACTGGTTCCCAGTCTTTTTAACTTATGACTATTTGTAGTCAAGCAATGCTTGGCTACAACCCACTGTCACAGGAAGGATGTTTGACATTTGGACAACTCAACAAAAAACGAATGTTCCCCCTTCAGATGGTTTAATTGTAATTAAGAGCCACCAAAGCGTTTTTTTCTGACGCCAGTGTCTTTTTTCAATTCATTCCACAGAGTTGAAAAATGTTCAACTTTGGGAAAAACGCTGCGCTCGTCACTGTCACTTTTTACCCAGCCGTCCAATCACAGTGCAGGACGGGCGGGACAAACACCGCACCGAGCACATCCGATCTTGAACGAAGCGATGTGCCTACTCGCCGAGGTGTGTCCTCGCCCGCAAAATCTCATGAACCCGCGTAGCGTGTCTGTGTTTTCATGTTTCAGCCTTCCCTCCATGCAGAGCAAGGGCAAGATCAAGTAGGCCTACATACGTTGTGGTGACATTTTTACATTCACTAACATTCAGTAGGCTACCCTACTTGCAACACATCGCCTCCACGGAAATTATGTATCATAGCAACCACAGCGTCTCGAAAAAAACACTGCGCCTCCAAAACGCACCCTAGCGCTCCCAGCTAGGCGTTTTCAGAAGAGCAGGTGGCGTTTTCAGCTGGCAAAAAACGCTTTGGTGGACACAGGCCCTAAGGATTTTAGAGGCCTGAAAAATTATAACTCACAAGAAAAAAACAGATTTAGGGAGAACACAAAACTTTTAAATCATCTCACAACCCCTCTCAAAATGTATCTTGAGAGCTCTTTAGGGGTTTTGAAAATACTGGTCTAGAGAGTCAGATGAGCAGCGTTGGCACGCTTACAAACTCAAACAGGATCATCCTGCCAAACCCTAAGTAAAACTTTGCTTAAATTGCTTAAATAAAAATTTGTTGTACTAAATGTTTCATGCTTTGATATAGGCTACCATACCTGTAGCAGGTATTCAAGTTTATAGAAGAACTTCCGCAGGTTGGCGCTGTCATCAGTTACGGGTTCACCGCACTCCTTGTGTTCTTTACTCAACTCTAACACAGCGTCTAACCAAGACAGTAAAACCATTATTACCAGATACACGCACAAATATCAACACACATATATCTATATATAGCATGGCACACAGAGCAATATACTGTATGAGATGGTGTTTACTGTAAGTGTGAACAGATAATTACCATGCAGATCCCTGATTATCCTCTGCAGTTGATTATCTCCAACTGATGAGGAGGAGGCCATGGTGGGGCAGCAGAGTCAGGACTGTATGTGGGATTTAAAATACAAGAAATTATGTTAAATTTTTTTTAATTATTTCCTGAAATGTTATGATATAAACAGTGTTCCTCATTTCCTTGAATACTGTGCCTGGAAAAAAAACAAAACAAATTACAGCATGTGACTGTTAAAACATGCCAAAGCTGCTACCACTAGGAGGTAAACATTAAAATAGTCCTGTCCTAAATTACTTTCCCGCTGCTGTAAAAATAATTCATAAAGACGGTGTTGAATTCTGCACAACCCAAGAAGACTATAACAAATGAGACGATTTAAATATGTCGGAGGGGCCCATTAATTTGTTTTGGTGACGCACAGAAGGACTCACAGTAGCTCAGTAAATTTAGCAACGTTTGCCTGCAGTGAGAGGAGATAACGTTACAACATTTACATCAGACGACATGTGACAGTGTCGTTGTTTGTAGCGACAGAGTCCTTATCAGATCCCACTGAAACAAGATGTATCTACTGTTATCTGCCTAAACCAGCAAAGCTGACTTAAACCACTTTCAATCAGCGTTAAAATGCAACAAACCGCGACATAAACATGGATTTGTCAAAGCTGGCGAGCGCTTAGGGACATGCACCTGTTCTCAGCTCTTCATTTCCGCATCGTGTTAGCTGTACATTTCTGTTACAAACCATCACGGTTTGGTTGTAAAAAAAGCCAAACGTTTCGATATTAACTACATACTAAAATAATAGACGTACTTGATGAATAAAATTGTCCAGAGTCTCCAGTTTGTAGGTGATACAGCAGAAACTTGCTACCGCTGGGGGCGGGAACTGTGGATGATTGACAGGCCCAACGGACAAATATCTGTCTGCTAGCGCTGAAAGTTTGGTTGAGAGACAAATGGTAAATAAACAGATGAACCTAATATTTCTAATTTAATAAACCTAATATTTCTTAAAATACAATAAAAGAATACGAATATTTGTTTAAATTACATGTACATTTTATTGTACATGGCTGGACGAGGTTATATTTTGTTAATTTTGAAAGAATTAATGGCATGAAGATGGATTTTATGAAATACACAAGGTCCCTAAATGTCTTAGATTTTAACCTAATTTTGTTATTATATTTTTGTGAATAATATTTCATTACATTCCATTAAATAATAAAAACAGAACATAAAAAACCTTAATAAATAAATGCACAAAAAGGAGAAAAAACAACCAACCAACAACAACAAAAGACAGTTCTTAATATTTAGGATTCTCCAGGGGGCCAGAACAAGAGCTGACCCAGAAAAATAATGACTTTGGTGGTAGTGCAGTAGTTTAAGATCATTCTCAATAACCAGTCTGCCTGCAGCTGCTTTTACTGAGACTGTAGCTTATTCACTATTTAACTTTTATTTATTGGCTCTTAAGTTCCTGTTATCCTGCTAACAGGACGCTGCTGTAAAAAAGCTGGTATTTCCAGTCAACTTACCTTGTTTAAATAAAGGTTAAATCAATTAAGTGAAAGGATGTAAATGCTCCATATTTGTATAGCGCCTTTCTGATCACTCAGAGCGCTTTTACACTACATCTGCATTCACCCACATTCATTCACTGAGCCTACACTGGCAATTTGGGGTTCAGTATTAGTAGGAGGAGCCGGGGATTGTTCCACCAACTTTCCCATTAACAGGCAACCTGCTCTAACTCCCGAGCCACAGCCACCCCGAGGACCAAAGGAGACACCCATCTTATAAATAAAAATTTTCAGACCAACTGTATAGGCAAGAAAATAAGGAAAAGACATACATACACACACGTTTATTTTGTTTTACATGTTTATTAATCCTTAGTAATTCAGCAGAAAATTAAGTACTATTTGGGATAATAGATTAGTCTAAGTTATATATTAAGCGAAAGATTCACTAGTGCTACCAGTTTCATTACATTTTCGGTTTCATAATAATATATTTTGGTGTTGGACTGTTGGTCAAATAAAACAAAACATTTGAAGTGGCATTTTATAGGCTATATGATGAATCAATTATTCAGAAAAATTATCCACAACTTGTGTTTGCAGCACTATTGGATTGTGTTCGCAGTTATTGTTAGTTTATTTAAAAATAATGATTAATAATAATCATTTTTTATTTGTGGTGGAAAGTTGCTATTGGGAAATTAAAATAGTTAACTTGTACTGTTACAGGTGCAACTGTCACCTAACAGTTACACAAATGTAAAATGTTTGTTTCTTGAACCTCAAATACCTTTCACTTCACTAATGTAGTGGTCAACAAAAACATGCTTTTACGATAAAAGAGGACCTGTCTTGTCACATGAATTGATTTCTGTTCACCTTTGTGGTTGATACTTAAGGAACAATTCACCAAGTCTTCAGTGATATCTTCAGGAAGGACTCCAGTGTGTGGACACTGCAGGTACAGTATTTGTTTCCACATTAATCTTATTTGTTATCATAAAGATATCTCATATGGTAGGGTAGGTTTGCAGTACTGAAGGTAAAGTTTCCAGTGTTTTGTATTTTGTTATAAAACAGAAATAAACTATTATCATGTTAAAAAAAGTGTTTCACTGAAATATTTCTAATGTGGATATAATGACATAAAACAATAGCAGTCTTTTTCCCCATTTCATCGCCAGTGTGATAAGAAACAAAGAATGTTGTATTTCTTATTTTGAAAGTCTAGCTTTAATGCATAGTTATCTAATGATATTAGATAACTATGTTTCCCAGACAAAATGTGTTCATGTACTTAGACAATCATGTAATAGTCTAGTCACACATTAGAAATCTGTGAAAAACTTTTTTTATAATATAATAATCATTAAGCAAGTTTGATTTACCCCTCTAACAAAACCTTTTCTTAAATTCAGACTTTTTCTTCTTGCTGAAGGAATATGGCTTCAACTGAAGACTTTACAGCTACCTATGACCTCACCACAAACTCCACTTATGAGTATTACGACTATGAAGATGAAGTGTGCAATAAAACACGCGTTGTGCAGTTTGGAGCGAGCTTCACACCAGTGTTCTTCTCCATTGTGGTGGTCCTCAGTCTGTTTGGCAACATCCTGGTCATTGTGATTCTGGCCAAGTATGAGAATCTGAAATCCCTCACCAACACTTTCATCCTGAACCTGGCTATATCGGATCTCTTCTTCACCGCAGGTCTGCCCTTCTGGGCCTACTACCACATGTATGGATGGACTTTAGGGGAACCTGCATGCAAAATAGTCAACTTTGTCTTCTACGTCGGCTTCTACAGCAGCGGTATTCTCCTCATCCTGATGACTGCTCACCGTTATGTAGCTGTCATGAATCCTCTGTCTGGCATTGTGTCTACCACGGGCTTCTACAGTGTCCTCACATGTGTGGTCATTTGGGCAGTGAGCATATTGGTTGCCAGTCCAGCCTTCTTGTTCATCGAAGTCCAGAACCAGAATTTCTGTGAATACAGGAATTCTTACTGGACTCTATGGGGAATCTACCAGCAAAATGTTCTTTTCATTCTGAGTTCGGTGGTATTCGTGTTTTGCTATTCTCAGATCATGTGCAGGTTGCTGCGTCCTACTGCCCAAAGAAGAAAGAACAAAACTTTAAAACTCATTTTTACCCTCATGGTTGTTTTCTTCGTTGGCTGGGCACCTTACAATAGTGTTATATTTCTGCGGTCATTGTATTCCTGGCCTAAACCACCTGCAAACTCAAACGATGTGGCTGAAGGTTGTGACACATCAGAACTACTGGATTACGCCTTTTACATCAGCCGGCTTTTTGCCTTTTCACACTGCTGCCTAAACCCTGTGTTTTACGTGTTTGTAGGTATTAAATTCAAAAACCACTTGAAGAAAATGCTGAAGGGCTTGGGCCACACCAATAGCAGCATCGGCAATAGGCAAAGCCGAGTCACAATCACATCGCAGACAAGTGGTGAAGAGTTTTCGATGTAGTTGAGAGCACAAGTGAAACTGGAATGACGAAAGAATACCAAATAAAAAATCTAATATATAACGCTAACAACAAATACTCCAGGCTTAAAACAGTAAAGGACCGGAGGGCTCTGCAGCGGGAGATTAAAACTGCTCAGAAGATCATTGGTACTCATCTCCTGAGCATCAGTGATATCGGTGAGGAGAGGAGCCAATGCTGAGCTCAAAGTATACTAAAGGACTGTACCAAGGCCAGCCACAGCCTGTTCACCCTGCTGCCTTCTGGGAAGAGATATAGTCGTTTCTACTGCCACACCACCAGACTGCAGAGCAGGTTTCTATATTAAATATTAGAAGCTATCAGACTCTTGAGCTCAAATTCCTCCACAGCACTTCCATTGATGATAGTTTATTTCTGTTTGGGGTTGGAAAAAAACTATAATGATAATCATAAAATCAGCCTTTAAACTTGACATTTACCGTGATAATTATCGATATCAAATGATGTGATTTTTTTATTGTAATATCATTTTTGGCCTTGTCGCCCAGCCCTATTTCTGTTTATTTTTAATATTGCCTTTATATTGCTGTATATTGTCTGCTTCATAGCAGAAGGGAGTTACAAACTCAATTTCAATTTACAAACTGTTGTAAAGAGACCGTTTTTTGGTAAACGCTGTAATATAATTGTTTATTCTATATCTCTGTTTTTAACAGCCATTAATGAACACCATTTTCCACAAGCCCAGGACCATCAGGGCTCCAGCTGCATTTATGCCATGTGACACATTAGACCCCTCAACAACTACTGATTCAGTCATATAAATGCCACAGCCTACCCGAGTATTGCTGCTACCTATCTTCTAATGGCTACTTCCAGCAGTATAACACAACATGTCACAGAACACACATCATCTCAATCTGGCTGGCAACAAGTTCAGTGTTTTCCATAGTCACCAGGTCTCAATCCAGTTGAGCACTTTTGGTATGTGGGACAACTAGAAGCAGCATCAATGTGCAGCTGACAAATCTGCAGCAACTGTGTAATGCTGTCAAGTCAACATGGACCAGAATCTCTAAGGAAGGTTTCCAACACCTTACTGGAGCCGACCCATAAAGAATTTAGGCTGTTCTGGGGCAAAGGTGGGGTCCTACCCATTATAAGGAAGGTGTAACTGATGCACTGGCCACTGAGTGTATATGTATGAGGCTTTTATTTGACAACAGTGATATGTAATGTATTATTTCATCCATAATTTTATCCAATATTCATCTTGTAGTTTTCAATCACTATTAATCAAGAAGAATGAGCCCTGTGTCTCTGTCTGCTTGCACGTGATTTCAAAAGAATGCTGATAAACTGATTATATATTGTATTAGGGATAAAATGACTGTATGTGATGTGATTCTTTGAATAACTGTGTTACTTTATGTCTTCATACCAATCATTTCAATCAAATATTTAATATTTTTATTATTACTGTTTTCCAGAATCATGCAAGTAAAAGGGAAAATATTTTGCTTTTGATCATTTAGGTAATTGATTTGTTAAAGTGTTTGTTTTCACATGATAATATGCTTTACAATGAAATAAAAATCACTCCGTTTAAGTTCTGGACTGTCTCTGTTTTGAATAGTGAATAACTTCATAAATCACTGCTGTTTCAAGGTAACTTTACAAAAGACAAACCTATGACACCCATTTTGCTTGAATTCAAAGTGTGTTAATGCTGAAACTATAATACTGATGCAGCAATGTGAAACAAAAAGAGGAACCATGAGGTTATCTCTTGTATTTCACAATCTTTCCTCCATAGTGCAGATCAGCCTAAGACGTGGCCGCCGTTGTTCAAGATCGGAAGAGCACACGTCTTATAGTAATTGCTCTCCATATTTTAACAGTAACCTTCATATTAAATTTTACAATGAAATTTTTTTTTTAAATCACTATTTTACTAAAAGGGTGTAGATGTACTTATTTTTTGTACATTGTGCCAATTTTAGGTTTGTCTGTGTGTTTTCTAGAAAACCTACAATGGGGAACAACACAAACAGTGGTGATGTGGAATATTTCTGTCCTGACATATTTGACTTTGCAACCATCAGTGGTGCTTTCTTTATTTTGATCTTTATCTTCAGTGTCACAGGCAACATTCTCCTCTTATGTGTTCTTGTCCTCTACGAGAAGCTGAAAAATGTCACAAATCTGTTTGTCCTGAACCTGGCCTTCTCTGATATCATCTTCACTGTCACACTTCCATTCTGGGCAGTTGAGAGCCTGCACCACTGGGTCTTTGGTGACTTTGCCTGCAAATTTATGACTGCAGCATACTTTGTTGGTTCGTACAGTAGCGTCATTCTGCTGACTGCCATGACTGTGGATCGTTTCATAACAGTGGTGCTGCACATCTGGCCGAGCAAACCTGTAAGGAGGCAGATGTGTGCAATGGCCGCCTGTGCAGCTGCATGGACCATCAGCATTGCTGCATCCATAAGTGATGCTATCAAAGTAAAGGAAACTAACTCACCCAAGGGGTACGTGTGTGTTTCTTCCTTTGATGACTCTGATGTCAAACTGGGATATTATCTCCAAGTGTCACTGCTCTTTTTCCTCCCATTTGTCATCATTGTTTTCTGTTATTCTGCCATCCTCAAGACCGTTTTTCAGGCTTCAAACAGAAAAAGGCACAGGACTGTAATAGTGGTGTTATGTATTGTTACAGCCTTCTTCATCTGCTGGGGACCTTACAACATCTTACTTTTCATTGAGTCTATCTATAAACTCAAAGGCTGTAACGCGCTTGAACGCTTTGAAATTGCTTTTTCGATTTGTCGTATACTTGCTTTTTCTCACTGCTGTATGAACCCTCTGCTGTATATGCTCTCGCAAAAGTTGCGAAGACATCTCTTGCAGCTTTTACACTGTGATTGTCCCAAGAGGAAGAGCAGGGAGCGAAGCACTGGCCAGAGTACTTTTGAATTGAAAAATTTGTTCAATCTGTAAACGCTTTCATGTGATAAACTGTAGTTTGTATTTATTTAATTAACTTTTAATTAAGTTATTTTTTTATGTTATGTACATTTCCTTAAAATACATCATTCAGTTTTAACTTTCTTTTAAATGAACCAAGTAATTGATAATATGTTTAAAACAAGTTAAAGCATGTCTTTTATATGATGATGTGAGAAAAGGCTTTCAGTGCACTTTCTCAGCCCCTATGAATGAAAATTGCTGTGCTGTTACAGTAATATGTTTTAAGAAGTAAGCTGAAATGTAGTTGATGGAGCTGTTTTCACTTCTTCCTTTTTTAAAACCAAATGTTGCAAAATAATAGCATGGGCTGGATTTAAGATAAGGAAGAGGATAAGGTTTCCTTTTGCATTTTATCTCTTTGATGTGTATAATATGTTACAGCATATTTATCGATGTATCTATTCAGTGTGGTAAATTATTTATGTAAAAAGTGAATGGGGAAACTAAAGAAGACCTGCTCTTTTTCCTCCCATTTGCCATTAATGTTTTCTGTTATTTTGCCATGCTCAAGACCGTTTTGCAGACTTCAAACAAAAAAAATCACAGGACTGTAATGGTGGTGTTGTGTATTCTTATAGCCTTCTTCATTTGTTCAGTCTGTTAATGTTTTCATGCAATATAGTTTGTATTTATTTCATTTTATATATTTTTTAATATTTTGCACTTCTTTAAAATATATGGTATTAGTCACTTTCTTGTAAATTAACCAAGTAAATGATAATATGTGTGAAAAAAATAAAATAAAATAAGGTAAAACCAAATGTTGTGACATGGGGGCATGACCTGGATTTAAAATTATGAGGAAAGTCCAAGCGCAATACATAAGACACGGACAATACAATTACTCATAAAAACAGCAAATAGTACCTGGAGGGACACTGAACGCATGCTCAAGATAAGGTTTCCTTTTGCATTTTACCTCTTTGAAACATGTTACAGCATATTTATCCATGTATCTATTCAGTTTGGTAAATAATTTATGTAAAAAGTGAATGGGAAAGCTAAAGAATTTGGATGGAATTAAACTTGAGATTATTGATTCAAATTTTGAGAATATGAAATGAAATTGAATAAACTAAATAGACAAACCTTGTAAGTGCATGTGTATATTAATGACATGTTTGCTGTGAATTATTTTTTTTTTGACAAATCAAATAGGGATGATTTTATCCAAGTTAACAAAGAACAAATTGCGAATAGTTGGTTTTGTCGATGCCTATTCAAAATGTGTGACAAAAGTAGAGACATAATCTTCTACTTCCTCAAACATGCTGGGGGGATTGGAGAAATGTTCTGTTTTTCCATTTGCCGTAAGCACTTTTAGTTATTATGTTATGCAACGGCTGAAATGTTATACTTTCATTATTAGATCTTTGTCATCACAGTTCTCTTTGACCCACTTATTTAAATACACTGTACACTACATATGACCAGTGTAGTAGGCTAACTTTAAAATCATTTACATTTCTGAAACAAAATGGTGTCAGTATGATGTCATTATTGGCTTTGACTACATATGTTTAATTCCACATTTTTGGACGTTAATTCAACATTATCAAGTTTCAGTCAATATCCATCTTTTCCATATTCAGTTTTCCATTACAGTTTAAATGTCTTAAATGACATGATATGTGCAGAATATTTACGTATCTATTGATAAAGTCATAATGAGAGTTGTTTGCAAATGCAAAATTTATTTTACAGCATTGGATGGAAAAGACGTCAACAAGTAAACAATGACCCTTGGCAGTAACTGTAACAGTGTCTTCTATGATATGTTTTATGATGACAGTGAATTCTGCCCAGAGATAAAATCAGAACAAGTGTGTTTGGAGACAGGTTCCTTCATTGGGTTCTTCTGGTGGAACAAGCTTGGAAGATCACCCCTGACCTTATAATTTCTCATACCTTTAATTATTACTACGTTCTGCTATGTCTGCTATGACCACTTGAAAATTGATTGTAGGGATGGTTGTTGTTTTTTTCCTTTGTTTTTGCTACCATATAATGTCTTACACCTTATAATGTCCTTTATTATGGTCAGCTGAATGAATGAGTGACGCTAATAAAAGGCCCAAAACGGCTCAGGGTGCTGTGCCCTGAACGTACAATCATTGTGGAGAGCATCAAATCTAACAAAATTACTTTTCTAACGGTCTAATGGTTATAATTCCTCCCCAGCAGACTTCTTTAGCAAGTTTAATTTTTTCAGTGTAATTTACAATCTGCTCTAGCTTTTCTAACTTTTTGTCCACTGATATGGTAATAATAATGGTCCAAAATGATGTGAAATTGCACATTTCTTTATTGGAAAACATTACATTTTCTTGGGGGTGGACCCACAAAACACCTGCCCACCTAAATTTGTTTGCATACATACATGTTGTGTTGGTGTTTTATATCCAGATATAAAGCAGGAAGCACTTTGTGAGCACACACAAAACAAATTTGCTTCATCTCTACTGCTACAACTCAATCCTAGGAGAAACACTGAATAGCAATTATAGTAAAGTAAACCCACTGTTGCAGTCATCATGTCTTCAAAGCTGAAACCAGGCACAATAACAATGAGGAACAGTTCAAACATAACTTTATTTTATTTTCAGAGTACACCTGAATTTTTCGTGTACATGTTAAAATCACAAAATAATTTCTGAGGGGAAATGCCCCCAGACCCACCTACAGGGGTTTGTTTCGCAAATACGTTGCCTTTTTCACATAGTTTGCATGTCTGCATTTTGCTTTCATTGAAAGTGTACTAATGCTGAAACGGGAAAACTGATGAGATCGCTTCATAGGAAACAAAAACAGGAACCATGACGTTCACTCTAGTACATCACAACTTTTCCTCCACAGTGCAGATCAGCCCAAGACCTGACCGCCGTTGTTCAGGGTAAGTTGCTTAGTTCTTACTGTGATTGCGCTCCATATTTTAACAGTAACCTACTTAGTACTTAATTGCTCATCATTTTAATCAATTTTACAAAGAAGTTGTTTTTTTAAAATCACAAGTTGTTAAAAGGGTCTAGACGTGCACAGTCATAAGTACGTTGTGCCAATTTTAGGTTTGTCTTTGTGTTTTCTAGAAAACCTACAATGGGGAACAACACAAACAGTGGTGATGTGGAATATTTCTGTCCTGACATATTTGACTTTGCAACCATCAGTGGTGCTTTCTTTATTTTGATCTTTATCTTCAGTGTCACAGGCAACATTCTCCTCTTATGTGTTCTTGTCCTCTACGAGAAGCTGAAAAATGTCACAAATCTGTTTGTCCTGAACCTGGCCTTCTCTGATATCATCTTCACTGTCACACTTCCATTCTGGGCAGTTGAGAGCCTGCACCACTGGGTCTTTGGTGACTTTGCCTGCAAATTTATGACTGCAGCATACTTTGTTGGTTCGTACAGTAGCGTCATTCTGCTGACTGCCATGACTGTGGATCGTTTCATAACAGTGGTGCTGCACATCTGGCCGAGCAAACCTGTAAAGAGGCAGATGTGTGCAATGGCCGCCTGTGCAGCTGCATGGACCATCAGCATTGCTGCATCCATAAGTGATGCTATCAAAGTAAAGGAAACCAACTTTTCCAATTTTTACATGTGTGTTTCTTCCTTTGATGACTCTGATGTCAAACTGGGATATTATCTCCAAGTGTCACTGCTCTTTTTCCTCCCATTTGTCATCATTGTTTTCTGTTATTCTGCCATCCTCAAGACCGTTTTTCAGGCTTCAAACAGAAAAAGGCACAGGACTGTAATAGTGGTGTTATGTATTGTTACAGCCTTCTTCATCTGCTGGGGACCTTACAACATCTTACTTTTCATTGAGTCTATCTATAAACTCAAAGGCTGTAACGCGCTTGAACGCTTTGAAATTGCCTATTCGATTTGTCGTATACTTGCTTTTTCTCACTGCTGTATGAACCCTCTGCTGTATATGCTCTCGCAAAAGTTGCGAAGACATCTCTTGCAGCTTTTACACTGTGGGAGTCCCAGGAGGAAGAGCAGGGAGCGAAGCACTGGCCAGAGCACTTCCGTTACTCAGAATGTGACTTTTATAGCACGAAACTCTACTGTTATGTTGGAACTACCCTCCAACTAGACGTTCACTTTTGAAATTAAACAATGCAATATAGTTTGTTTTTATTTAATTTTATTTCTACAAAATATATGTATTATATAGGTATTATTTTTATGTCACTTTCTTGTAAATTAACCAAGTAATTGATAATATGTATTAAAAAAAAAAAAGGTAAAACACGTCAGTTTATATGATGATGTGTGGAAAGGCTTTCAGTGCACTTTCTCAGCCCCTATGAAGGAACATTGCTGTGCTGTTACTGTAATATGTTTTAATAAAAGTAAGCTGGAATGTTGTTGCTGGAGCTTTTTTAAACCAAATGTTGTGACATGGAAGCATTACCTGAAAAAAGTCCAAGTGAGATACATTAACTATATAAGAAACGGACAATACAATTACTCACAAAAACAGCAAACAGGGATACTGAATGCATGCTCAAGATTAAGTTCCTTTTGCATTTTATCTCTTTGAAATATGTTACAGCATATTTATCCATGTATCTATTCAGTTTGGTAAATTACTTGTGTAAAAAGTGAATAGGAAAGCTAAAGAATTTGAAATGAAACTTATTATTGATTCAAATTTTGAGAATATGAAATGAAATTGAATAAACTGAACAGACAAACCTTGTAAGTGTATGTGTAAATTAATGATGTGTGCTGTGAATTATTATTATTTTTTTTGACAAATCAAATAGGGATGATTTTATCCAAGTTAACAAAGAACATATTGTGATAATTGGTTTTGTCCTGCCTATTCAAAATGTGTGACACACAAGTAGAGACATAATCTTTTACTTCCTCAAACACGCTGGGGGGATTGGAGAAATGTTCCATTTTTCCATTTAAAGTTAGCACTTTTTGTTTATTATGTTATTATGCACTGGCTGAAAAATTACACTTTCATCATTAGATTGTTGCAATCTAATGCACTTGACTCACTTATTAAGATACACTGTACACTAGATATGACCTGTGTAGTAGGCTTGATGTCAGCAACATTTCAGTCACACAACTCACATGAAATGTTTAATACTGCAGGAATAATAGTTACAGTTTGGCGTGTAGGCTCCGACCTCTTTACTCCCCACAGATATGTTTACATGGAAATATTTAGGTAGGGATGAGTACAAATACTAAACCAAAAATCAGAATCAGAATCAGAATCGGGTTTATTGCCAGGTACATTTTCACACACGAGGAATTTGCCTTGGTATACATTGGTGCTTACAGTACTTAAAAAGTAAGGAGATCAAAAAATTTACAAGCATCCACAAAATAATACAATAATATCATAATGAGGGTGGTGTCATCCACAAACTTCAGGATCTTGACAGACTGGTGACTGGAGGTGCAGCTGTTGGTGTACAGGGAGAAGAGCAGAGGGGAAAGAAGCCCTGAGGGGAACCGGTGCAGAGGGTCCTGGAGTCAGAAAGATGTTTTCCCAGCTTAACATGCTGCTTCCTGTCCGTCAGGAAGTCTGTGATCCACCTGCAGGTGGAATCAGGCACGTTCAGCTGAGAGAGCTTGTCCTGCAGCAGGGCCGGGATGAAGGTGTTAAAAGCAGAGCTGAAATCCACAAACAAGAACCTGGCGTAGGTTTCTGGGGAGTCCAGGTGCTGGAGGATGTAGTGAAGGGCCATGTTTACTGCATCATCTACAGACCTGTTGGCTCTGCAGGCAAACTGCAGGGGGTCCAGGAGTGGGTCTGTGATGGATTTAAGGTGGGACAACACAAGGCGCTCAAAGAACTTTATAACCACAGAGGTCAGGGTGACAGGTCTGTAGTCGTTTAGTCCAGTGGTCCTTGGTTTTTTGGGGACAGGGATGATGGTGGAGGCTTTGAAGCAGGCTGGCACATGGCATGTCTCCAGTGAGGTGTTAAAAATGTCTGTGAGCACTGGAGACAGCTGATTGGCGCAGTGCTTCAGGGTGGATGGGGAGACAGATTCTGGCCCAGCTGTTTTGCAGGGTTTCTTTAATTAAATTCATTTGAAAGTTGTGTGCAAATGTAATATATTTTACAGCATTGAATAAACATCCTATCTCCATGTATTTGTCGGAGCTATTATCACTTCACAAGACATCAACAAGTAAACAATGGCTTCTATGTTATGTTTTACGATGACAGTGAACTTAGCTCGGAGATAAAATGTCATGTTAAACGTCATGTCTATGTTGTGTGCTTGACTCTCATCTTCTGCACCAGTGTGCTTGGAAACAGATTCCTCCTTTGGGTTCTTCTGAAGAAACAAGGTTAGAAGACCACACCTGACACCTTGCTTCTGCAACAGATCATTTATGATCTCTGCCTCACTCCTCCTCCTGCCTTTTTATGTCTGCAATATACTCCATGACTGGATCTTTTGGCACTGGGCACATAAAGTCTTAAGTTGGGATTTTTTTCTGAGACTGGACTCATGACTGTTAGCTCTGCCCCGACTCCCTTAGTTACTGACGCTAAGCCTGTAGCGCCTGTTTAACGTTGCCTTTGTAACATTTCAGCTGACTCCAATAGCATCCATGACAAGGTTCCACTCAGTGGGTGAATACAACAAAGTGGATGTGCCACCAATGCTAATTATATTCTAATTCTTAACCTTGGTAGTAACACTAAGTAGGATTGCAGCCTAAGTTAGAGTTGTAGAGTTTTCTTTTGTGTGTTTGCTTGTGTAAAGAAAAGCAAAACACCATCCAAACATGTAAAGATATACAAAGCTTGACAGACAGACCTGCCTTGCCCAGTTACAGTTTCTAATTGGACAATCCCTGTCCGGGGAAGGGGGTTGGCAAACAGTCAATTGCAACTGAACAGTGAAAATAGAGAGCAGTTAGAAACCAGAAAACTGATGCGTCATGTGGTGGCGTGAACTACTCTTGTAGATTGCGGAAGATAAACAAACTGGCTCTCATTGAAGATTAGATTAGATTCTAGAAAAATGTGTTGAGAGGAGAGTCTTTGAAAGACAACAGTGCAAGCAGCAAAAACTATATTTGGTGGTTACTGTTGCAATATTGGCTTGTAAGAAAGCGGAAGAGTAGCTGAGAGATGTGAGACTAGAAAGACACTAAACTAAAGAGACCAAACAAGACAGGCCAGCTTGTTCTCATTCCTTGGGCGTCACATACCTACACTTTGTCAGGTCCTTCAGCATCTGGTTCCAACTCACATGGCAACCTTTAGCCTCATAGTTCAACGAATCCCTTTAGCGTAAACGTAACGTAGTAATGTAGTTATCTTAACCATGATCTTTTCCTAAACCTAAGTAGTTTTGGTGCCTAAACCCAACCAAACTTCGATGTTTCACAATGTTTTAATTTGAAAGTCAAACGTTGCAGTACACAGGGCGTTAATAAGGGGTCTTTACCAAGAGTCCATATATGACACAATGGGATGAGAACGGGTTGGACAGGCTGAGTAGGCACACAGGAGTCAGCACAACTGTTATCTAAATAAGCTAACTTTGTTTCAAATTATGAAGAAAAACAACAGAAAAAAATCGTGGGCTATCTATTTATAGGCTACATCCATTAAAAGATCTAATTGTTATGATGATTTCACTGCACTGAACAAATCAACCCTCAAGATGGCAACAAAAATAAATGGAAGTAGGGCCGGGGGCAATTTTTTCAGGTCAATTTTTAAAATGAGAAAAAAATCCCTGTTAGGAAACTATGTGACTTGCGGTTATTTTGCTTGTTGATGTCATGTTTTGATGTCAATGTGATGAGAGTTGATTTTTTATAAAGTGAAGTACAGGGTGGACTTGTCATGCCATGTAACTGTTATAAGAAAGACTGTTGTTGATACCATACTGTATATCACAATATTTAATTCAAGTCTTATGAGATCTCATTAACACTTACACACTCTATCTAACATGGGTTATATGTTTTTAATGTTCCATGTTATGATTATGTTAAATCATAAATCATATTTGTATGTAAAACAACCCTGTTTTTTTTTAACTATGATCTTATTTTTAACTCAAACCTTTCAATGACTTATGCAAATATACCATATATTTCTGTGGCCAAAAATTAAAGATTAAGCATTAAAACATGTTATAAATGTATTCCCAAACAGGTTTTACTTACAGATGTTATATTTCTGTCCACACCTGGTTTGTTCCTGTCTTCATATGTGCAAGCACCAATTAACCAGGCAATGTTTCTTGTGCACCCACTGTAACTACAAATAAAGTGATTCTACTTCATTTTTCCCCCCATATCAGCCTGGCCAATATGTTCGGGAATATTTTCCTATATAGTGACCTTGTGTATGTGACACAGAATAAACAAATTAACTCTCAGCAGCAGGATCAATAAAATATAATATACCAGACTGCATATTTGTGATTAAAATCATAGCCAGTCAAGTATGTCTAACTCAACAGTCCATGTGCTTATGGTTGCTTTTCTTTAAATCATGTGTGCCAGAAAATCCGTCAGTAAAGTCATTTAGCTTTATAATTTCAGTAATATTTCATAAACCTTTTTTTTCTGTGGGCCAAATCTTTTAACTCTATTATATGTAATGTGTTTCTCCAGAGTCCTGTCAGTGTACCTGAACATGGTTGAGTAGCACGGCCCTGATGGCTCCACGGGGGGTCCAGAGAAGAGTGTATAGGGACAGCTCAGTGGGCCACTGTAACAGCACACATATCTGTCTCTGGGGGTAGATTAAGCTTAATTAACTAAACCATCCAGCATGCTTGGATGAGTGGATACAAGTCAAGGGCAGAGCAGTCAGTGGTGTGCTCACACATTCTCTGGCAGGGAAGGGATTTTGTGTAGAATTTTATCTCACTTTATGAATATAGCAGATACTGTAGCTATGATAAAGATGTTTGTGCAAATAAATAATAATAGTGATCTGTATTTAGTCTATAATTTGTCTTCATGCAGTCAGTAAACATAAAATACCAGTGACGGGAGAGCAGAGAAGATAAAAACCTGCATTACATCTACATGTGACGCAGTCTGTTAAATAGCCATTCCACAGTTTTGCATATGGTTCCTCATGTTACAAAATGCACGGGTGGTTTTACAAGTATTAGCATATCTAAGAAGGGAGTGATCAAACCTCTGTTAGATCCCATTAGACCTTATTGTGGAGTGTCAGCTGGTATTAAAATGACATATTTTTAATAATGCAAATACAACAATATGCAGGACGTTTACTGTAAGAATGAATAACATCAAATACCACAGAGAAAAGACCGAACTAGACAAATACAGTAGAAAGCCCACCCCACAGAGCTCAAGTAGAAAAGATAATTCAATGCATCCCATTTCTTATCTTCAAGTCAGAGCAATCTCTTTTCCCAGATCATTTTCTCAGCAAATGGTGTTGTTGTTCAATCCTGTTTTTAGCCACAAGCTAAACAGCTGTTGCTGTTTTCTTATGTAGTCTCTGCTACTAGCCCTCCGTGGCCCTAACATTCACTCCCTGCTCTCCTTTTCTCCAAGGCAACTCACCCTCCTTTTTCACATTGAAATCGCCCTCTTTAATTCCAGTTATCTATAACGATAATTACTCCAACCATATGTGAATTGAATAGATGCCTTGCAAATGCGTAAATGTGTGTGTAGTTTGTGCATATTGCTAATAAAGTCTTATTGCTTGTTAATCTGGACTGCCAGGGAGAGGCGTACAAATCGATTAAGTGTGTCAGCCTTATCATTACAAACAACTGTTTAGTGAACAAATATAGATGACTTAATCCTCGTATGACATACACAGGCAAGTATGACATTTCACTAATGCACCTCATCCTGATTGAATTTGTCATGGGAATAAAATGTTTTTAAAAAAGGATTAGATTCACTGTTTAACACGCAGTCTTACCTCACACATAAATTACGAACACACACATCTTTGTCGTGAATCAAGGAGGGTGACATGTGCATTTGATAGATGATAGATCAAAAAACAACTCTCATGCTGCATTTTGGCCTTTAAGTTGTCACTGCAGTGCTACATTTCTCCACTAGAGGGGACATGGGTATTGGCACATTGCTGTTTCACTATTACTGGGACAGATTATTGATTACAATCTGATGTACTTTCCACATTTAGATGGAGATGTACTCTCATATACTGACAAAAAGATTATTAGCCCCTATAAAGAAGCTGAAGCGCAGTACTGCTTTGAATACATTTTCATTTTTCTGTTGGGTTTTCTGTTGTTATTTTTAAAGCAGCAACTTATTTGGCTGTGTTTTCAAACACAAATGTTCACCACAAAGAACAAGTGCAGCTTGTCTCTGCATATCCCACACTATCATATCCCTACACTTTAGGGTCATCCTCCTGTATTTTCAGACAGACAAACACAGTGATTAACTACCATGGAGACTTAATTAACAAATCAAACATCTGGAAATTCAGACTAGGCCTACTGCAAAGGCTTAGCTGCCTCTTGTAAGACTGGCCATTTGATGAATCAAACAGTGCGTCCTGATACTAAATTTCTCCCATCTGGCTTGTTCTGTATCTTTACTTTAAAAAAAAAATCACATCTCACTTTATGGATATCAATTTTAATATCGCTCATTTGCAAGTATTTCATTTATTTTTTTTGGGAAGACTGGACAATGATTGGAGAAGGGCTGTGGACAAGGACAAGGACTTTGAGACAACATAACACAACATTACAAAACATTACATTATACTAGAAGTGTACCATGGGAATACCTGAAATTCATGTGGCTTGAAATTATACATAAGGCCTCCAATAAGAGGAAATGGCTGTGTTGCCTGGCATTTAATTTAATTTAATTATTTTAACCTATACATCAGATGTTATGTTTCTATCCACATTTGTCAAGCAATAACATCACATCGCACAACATCACATGACATGAGATAACATGTGGCCAAAATTACAGATGTGTAAATATGAATGATTTCCTAGATTTATGATAAAACATTTTTATATTATTATTTTAAATGTGAACATGTAGGTTAACTATTGATGTGATGTAGTTTTAGATCCTATACATTTCTTAATCATGACAATCCAAATATTCACTCATCTGAGTAACTTACTGGAAATGCCAGTAGCTATGCTGAGACACCAATAAAACAACATCTACTGCATGTCCATGTCCCCAGTTCATGCTTGCAGGCTTAGCTTCATGCCCACCTACAACTACAATCATTGATCAGTGATCGCCACACTGTTTTGACTTTCTATGCTTTATGCCATTATTTCTAATTAAGAGCACACAAAGATTAACATATCAATCCTCTAAAAACATTTTAAGAACCAAATTAGGTGGATGACAGGAATTAATAATCAATTTAGCCTGACAACATCTTAGCTTGAAGTAGTTGAGCCACATAACAAAATAACATAACATGACATGACATTACATGACATGGTAATATATCTTAAATGTATGTGGCCAAAAATGACAGATTAGGCTATTAATAAAATGCTAGCTGACATTTATTTATTCATTTTAGCTTATAAGTTGTATGTCAAATATTTTAACCTCCACATCACATGTTATATTTCTGTCCACAACATAACATAACATAATCTCACATCACATCACAAAACATATACATTTTAGTCCAAAGTGCTTTGCAGTACTGTGAATGAAAACAGTTTTTGGATAGTCCCAATGAGAACTGGACCTCCACACCTGGCACTGACTCTTCAATGCTCTACCCACCAAGCTAATATCCTACAGACCATGCTTTTTGGCTTACCCTTCCTTATCCTCAGGCTGCACCAGCTGCCGTCTACCTCCGACCACACTCCACGCCCCTGATATGTTGTCCTCTACCTGCTTAGTCCCTCCTCCGTCTCATTTGTAGGTGTTCTATCCCCCATTTTGGCTGCAACTTTCCAAAAGGTGAACAGAAGTGATTTTCAATAGCACCGTGCATGACTAATGGTGGAAACATGTTAAAATCATCGCAGAAATGTCCTTGGGAAGACAAATGAATTTTCAGCAGAATAATTAACTTAATTAACAAATTTGCATGCATATTCATCAGGGCCATTGAAGTCTTTCCAGCTCAGCTTGATGAACGTTGCTGTGTAATAACCAGCTCATTTACATTCTGCCATCCACTGCCATTTGTGTGGATTACTGAGAAAAGGCAAAGAGTGTGTGTGTGTGTGTGTGTGTGTACATGTGTGTGCATGATGTTAGAGGTACATTTTATGTGCACCCACTTTTCTCATTCCCTTAACATGTCACAGAAAAAAGCATGATGAATTGATTTGACATACTGTTTTGTTGGCTATACACACCAATATCAGACCCAGCTGCCACTCCTTACACACACTGAGATAAAGTAAGCATTCATAAATGCACATATTCAAACACACATACCTTGCGTGAATGTGACTGATGGAGGCCTAACTCTGTGTGCGCTCCACACCCATATCTCCTTGCATCCTCCCCACCCCTCCTCTCCCCTCACCCCCCTTCTCTCTGGTGGGCAGTTCTTGGCACCGATCCTGAGTCGTAAACCCTCCTGGGTTGCCAGACTGTGCGTTGTTAAAAACGTGAGGCCCTCCGTACCCCCTCCTCGTCTCTGCAGGGCAATCTTTAAAGGCAGCAAGGTGTGACGGCACAGACTGGCAGCTTGGCAGCCATGCCCGAGGATACCAACACTCCGTCAGCCGTGAACGGGCACCATCACATGGGCTCGCCTAACTAATACGCTCGCCGTACATGTGCCTTTCTCATGCCTCATCTGTGCCAGTCAGAGACAAAGGAATTCATTTAGAAATTTCACATAGCGTTGTTTTTGTGATTTTGCTGGGATATGGTTAATTGTGAATTTCACACAAGCTAAGGTAACTGACGGAGAGATTATCCAAATGAGTTTGGAAAAGTTAATTACACTCACTTGGCTGTATGTGCCCTTGATCTGGTTGGGCACAGAACAGCAAAGAAAGTTATTTTAAGCTTGTGCAGGATATCTCTCTAGCAATATGTTTCTCATTCTCATCATGGATCTTTCCTCCATTTGAGGTGCCACTGAACACTGTTAGAAAAAGACACATACCAGCAGGTTACTTACCAGCCTGTCAGAAAACTGCTGCACCAGTAACATTATCATGCGAACATAAAAAGGAATGCAAAGCAAATGATTTTGCACCTTCAACATGACCAATATGTTGCACTGGCCTGAGATTGTGCAGGAACAATTAACACATTTATTCAAGGGGGAAAAAACAGGCATTTACATTTTTTTTTAAAAACAGCATCACCTGACATAAAAACTTGTGATATTCAGCATACTTTCTTCCCATTGCCTCTGTGATACTTTCTCCTACGCTTTTTCTGAAGACATATGTTTGACACTTGAAGCTGTTATCATAGCTGGAAGTGTGAAAGAGAATTGTTGCAGTAATATGCCGCTCTTGAGTGTTGTGACAGGAAAATGCTTTTCAGATACAGAATTGGCATTTTCAAGACTTGTCTGACACAACAGTGTTTGTCTTCCATACTGATAACAGGGAAGCCAAGTTAGCAAATTCATTTCTCCAGAAATGCTTTGATAGATTCTTTGGAGAATAAGTTGTGCGATAAAAAAAGACCACGGTTATTGAAAGACTTATTGCATTTTTAATGACATGTTTTACTCATAAAAAAAATCTCATTTATTGCGTTGTCTGACCCTCTTTGTTTTGAAGCTTCCACTGAAGCAAGACGAATACAGAACACAAATGGACCATTAAACTGACCTTCAAACTGGGCCCTATGAAAATCAAATGGCTGTCACCACACGGATGGGGAAATTTCCAGAACTACAGCTTGTTTCCCTCCAGTGAGAAATATGAAAAATAGACATCAGATGCTCGTTTTCATGATCCTCCTTTTTGATGTAACAACAACTCACACAGCTCAAGTGAATAAATCTATGAAAACTTCGATCACAGAACATGAAAGGAGTTTTTTATGGATGGAAACAGCAGACTCTCCCCTGCAGACTTGCTTTGTTGGTGTGTTGATGGGATTATTGCTTTTCTATAATAGCTGCAGTACATTATTGTTCAAACTTGTCGTCTGATCCCCGGCTAAGCCACACAAACACACACGCTCACAACCATACACAGTCCTGTTTTACTAGAGACATGTATGAAGATAAAACAACACCTGTATTTGCCAGGAAGGGATGAGGATAGGGTAGATCTACTGTCTGTGGGGTCCACAAACATAACAGAAAAGAGTATTTTCAACATTAGCTACGCAACTTGGCAGAGTCTATCAGAAAATAAAATCTTATAACTTTTTGTGTCCCTTCTTTTGAGTTAGAGGGGGGGATGTATTTGACGATGGTTCTGTTTGATGGTGCAATTGATGAGAAAGTTCTGAAGAAAGTCCCAAAGCCTCAGAGGAATTTGATTACCTCCATCCATTATCTGCACAGTGAGCAATTGCGAGGCTCACCATCTGTCATCCGTTTCATTTGCATCGTCAACACCTGCCCTGCCTGTTTATGCCTTCACATTTTTTATAAGCTGTCTTTCATGGCAGGGAAAAATGTTGACTTCCTTCTAAATACATTAATTCCACAAGTTCAAAGAACATACTGAATGCAGAACAACTTTATGTCTAATAGAATTTGAAAACTCTCCTTTTTATTGCTGCAGATTTTTTCTTAAAAAAAAAAGAAAACCTTCAAGCTGCTTTTACAGCTTAGTGAACAATGAAGTGTTTAATTTGGAATGTAATGGATAAATAGCTGTAAGATAGATAGATAGATAGATAGATAGATAGATTCGCATATCACACATACACACACCCCATCCTCCTGTTTGTAACGCATTGTACAGCATGCACTCCCTCTTCTCTCCCTCCCTCCCTCCTGAGTCCTCCCCCATCCATCCCTTCTCCCATATCCCCAGGTGGTGCCGACGGCTGCGGGGCCCATTAGCGACAGAATTCCTGCCTCCAGCAGGCCATGCGTGTCCCGAGTGACACATTTTTGGACCGACACCAAGAATCCAACCCTCCGCAGACAGCTCACTTCCCTCTGCAGTCACCAGTTTGTAATATGTGTGTGTGTGTGTGTGTGTGTGTGTGTGTGTGTTAGAGAGAGAGAGAGAGAGAGGGGCTTTGCGAACACAGCATGAGTCCCACAGGAAATGCTTGAAAGGCAGTATGGGACAGATTGGTGATGGCGCAGAATGGACTAGAATACTAAGAAGAATTGCAAAGATACTCTACAGTAGAGAGATCTTACATCAATAAGATGACTCTCCTGCCAGGTTGGGACATTTGTTACAGTCATAACCTCCACAGAAATCCCCCATTGTGCGTCTACATGTCTTACAATGTAAACTGCGTGGAAATATTCTCTTCCATGAAAAAAATTAATTGGATTTTGCTGATGCACATAGCTGTTTGTTGATGCTTTTTTGCCAGCTGATGCTTTACAAACAAATCCTGCTCAGGGAAGAGAACTACTTGAGATGAATGTGATTTTTATTAAATTTTGCGTCCATTGCATACAGTGAAAGGTGGCACTGTAGTGATTACCTCATCTGAATTGATCTGAACAAGTTATATTTGATGGTCGATCAAGATTCTTATTAATCATAAGGAGGAGTGATTATGAAACAATACGTTAAGAGTTAAGAATGAGCAGTAAGTCATTTTTAGTATAGATATTATGAATGGATTCTTTCTTCATACTAATAGATAGTTAATTATGTACCTAATGACTCCTCACAAAGCGCTATATAATTAGTCTAGATGAGCCGAGAAAGTTCCTACTTGTTCTTACATGTTTAATGTTGGTGATTTCTCATTTCCAAATGGGAATGTGGCGATGGTGGTATAATAACGTCAGTGGAGAAACAGAAATGTACTGATATCTATCTATCTATCTATCTATCTATCTTTTTCTTTTCTTCTAACTTTATTAAACCCGAATTGGATAGAATTGAAGTGGACATCCCTCCCTTTTCCACAAACTTGAATGGCACATTTGATGAAGAAATATGGAAATAATCATGAAGTGAAATTTGGACAAAGCGGTGCCAAAGTTGCCAGTTTTCTGCTGGACAGGTAAAGTATGTGGAGCTGTCTGTAACCTATCTATTCTCTACAGGGTATGTGGTCGGGATTCTTTAACAAAGGATGTAGCGATGAAGTCACATCGTTGTCCCTGTCTCTCTCCTCTGCTCTCGTCTGTGTCATGGATGTACAGTATAAAGAACTGCAGGTCTGTGTATCTGTTTGACCGAGGGCGGAGCTGAGCTACACACAAGCAGAGCAGAGAGGCCACAGGATGAAGTGGGAGGTTTGGCTGCATTCATACAATATCCGACAATAGATATGATTATTTTAATTTGAGAATTACAGTCCGCCCAGGATTTTGCAGACCTAAATCTAACCCTATCCCTGTAAATTTAAACCAGCTTGCCTTGATTCTTTCAGCACTTGCAATTGACTGGGATGCAGCAGCTTGTGTCACAGTGATTTGTCACTTCTGATTTCCTCTATGCCTTTCTGCCACTCAGTGTGTCAATCACAATTTCCTTTTATGTTCAACCACAATACTGCACGTTTTGAAAAACAGTTTACCCCCGCTTTTTTGGCAAATTTGAGATGTTGGCACCACACGTCTGCTGCGTCTTGTAAACAGTGAAGTGAACATTTTGCAGCAAACGGCAATTAAAGTAAAGCTTGCGCAAAAGTTGCGATGATCCATCAAAATTGCATGTCACACTGAATCAACAGATACGATTAAATGATTTATTGATAAACAAACAGAAGATGTATGATGCTTGCAGTAGCTGAATAGACATTCGAAAGCATTGTGGTGAAACTACGATAGGGAAATCCGCCGTAGCGACTGGGCACGATGGATCCCAAAAGGCTTCCAATTATTTGAGAGAACATTGGGTGATCTGGGATCTGGACATCTGAAGTGTAGTGATGGTACGCTTGGTAAGACCAGCAGCGCATGATCTGTATCGGGTGGTCGGGAATGACGCCGCGGTATGCTAAATGGTAGCTCAGATCCTGGAGGAGTGACCGAAGTAATGGATGGGAGAAATGCCTTACGAAAGAGTACTTTGGCAGAACTGCTGGCAGAACCGGAATCGATTAGCTACTAGACCGGTCTCAGACGATCTGACATGGTTGTGCGCCGGGATTCCCTATAGTTCATGAGGGTCTTAAAGGGCTCAGAGATAACTGGACTTGGCCCGATTGACAGATGGTGTGAATGCAAACGAACAGCGAGTCTGCTGTAAGAGGAAGGCTGCAGGGGTCTTGAGATGTCTCTTGATGCTGAGGACCTCTAAGAAGTTGGGTTATATGCAAATGCGTTTGGAAGTTTGGAAAAGAAGCCAGTGCTTCCGCTAAAATGGACTTCAGTGGAGTGTGTTTTGTAGCCACTGTGGGTGTGTTGATGAAATAAGACGTGGTGACAAGATCGAATGACAGGGAGGTCATATTTCGCTAGTTGTGTCAGTGGTTGAACTCAATCCCTCTGGCGAAGATTGAGCCAAAGCGAGGAGGAATTGGAGATTGAATGCTGATTGAATAAGCTTTCAATTGAGATTACATTGTGAAACGGATTGTGTTTAGAGTGAATCCTAGAAATCTAGGGTCATGGGAAGACCTGCTGTTTCACTGCAGACCTTGGAACCCAGAGGTTGGAGAAAACCAGAGAGCTTGGCGCGGCGGCAATGGAGCCGAAAAGCAGGATAAGACCAGGTACCACTTGGGGGGCATGTTAGAGCTGCGTGGTTGAGTGGGCCCTGATTACACCACTCAAGCAAGCTGTAGCTTGGAAGCAGTGTGGATGTGGATTTTTGGTAGAACCGTGCCTCTGACTTGGGGACCCGATCTAGAATAATGGCCATGTAATCGTCTTAGTGTATGGAGAAAGTGTACGCAAAATTTTCAGGAGTGAGTTCTCTCAACCAGGTGAATGTTCTCCCTTTCGGGTAGAGGTGCCTTTCGAGGGATCTTTTAGTAGGCGGTTAGTGAGGAAAAGGTATGATAAGAAGAACAAGATCTCATGTAGTCTACGATGTGTTTGAGTAGGCAAATGAGCTATAGAACATGAGATAAATGAATTAGGATGACGAGTAAGAGAATTAGCTGAGGCGGCATGATGGGTTAAGAGGAAAGACCGAAATTAGGAAATGGAATGGAAATAACGTGGCGCGGTTCTAGCTATAGTTGCTGGACTGGTAAAGATGAGATGCTTGAGATCCTAGCATCCCGGTGTCAGAATCCCAGACTAGAGCGACCTGCAGAGATTGATGGATGTGGGCTGCAAGGGGTTTTGGCCTAATGACCCGACTAAATCTAACTCGAAACGGTTTCTAACAACAAATTGGATGGTTCTATGTAACGAACTGACTGACGCAGTCAGGTTAGTGATGACTGGGAGTGAGCGGCATCCTGATGCCAAAGCCCCTTAATTTTGAAATGATCATTCACTCAAAACAACTTTAGTTTAAATTGTTAACGACTGTTAGCTAGCTCAAAGTTAGCTCGAAATGACTCTTAGCTCAAGTTAGCTCAAAACGACTTTTAGCTCAGTAAGCTCAAAAGGCTGTTAGCTCAAAGTTAGTGAAGTTAGCTTGAAACAGCTGTTAGCTCGAAGTTAGCTCGACACGACTGTTAGCTCAAAGTTTGCAAGGTTACCTCGACACGACTGTTAGCTCAAAGTTAGCTTTCGAGGTTTTCGACTGGGGTCGCTAGCAGAAAAGTTGCTGTATTGTATGTTCTATAAGTCAGAATTATTATTTAAGAGTGGCTATAGTTTGTGTCTAGATTGTTCATGAAGACTGATTGCCCGTCATTTCCAGAAATTACCAGTAACGTCATTGATCGTCCCACTCCTGAAACTCTGCTGGTAGCACCACTAATAGTTGCGGTCGTGACACCGCAAAATCCTGGAGAGACTTAGTAGCTACCCGGCAATCTATCTTGCATACATTTATCTATGAAATTATTAATTAATTATTGTGAAAGCACCGGGTACACATCTGCAGCTATAAAACTGAGCATTTTCAAATTCTGTTAGATATAAACCATGCATCATCTTTAGTATCTTCCTCCACCTGCAGCATAACATTGTGATTGGCCAAAATGCAATTTTTTCTTTGCCTCCCTCTCTAGCCCCAAACAAAAGCGCACACTCATGCACACACACAAACACACACACACACACACACACACACACACACACACACACACACACACACACACACACACACACACATTCAGTAACTCCAGACAATTACAAAGCAGACAATTGCTATGTCACCATGTAGAGGCTTACCTCAACTCCCATCCGTCAAACCAACCTTTCATCTGCACCACAGACAGCTATCAGCAACCTGTCTTGGGCCCTGTTTCATAAAACAGGTTTAACAAACTTTGAGCTTAACCCTGAGGTCTGAGTTGACAGATCGTTAAATAAACATATGTTAACCGGTTACCTTGGCGTGTCTAACTTTTGTTGTCACAGTTTCACAGAGATGTGAAACTCCGCTTTTCGGTTTAAGATCAGCTGATGAGAATTAGTTCAGTCAACTCAGAGTATGTTGAACCTGATGGAAGCGCGTGCATGGGGATGAAAAAAAGCCATCATCAATGGAGCTCTGATGCTACGATTCACCATGGCAATGGGTGAGGCAGCTGCTACTGCCATATGCACTCAGGACGATACTAATGCTAACGCACCAGACAACTCTCCACATCAGGCAGCGGATGCTTTGCTCCTGAATGCCATTAACTCACTATGCTCTGACTTTCAAGCCACTAAGACTGAGATATGCCAGACTCCTGGATCTCGGAGGTCGCTCTCATCATCAGGGGTGAAATCTCTGCGCTAAAAATGCAGACTCAGGCTGCTATCTTAGCCATGCAAACCACGAGTGCCCAACATAGCTCAACTATCGAAGATCTGGAACACTTGGCCTCGCAATCTTCGGACGCGATAACCAAACTCCAGTCGGAGGTGAAATGTCTGTGTACAGAAGTTGATCATCTTACAGAGAAATGCACAGACCTGGAAGGGCGCTCCAGAATGTAAGAATTGCTGGGCTGAAGGAAGGGTCTGAAAAAGGTGTGGGGAGACTGGAGCTTTTGTTACAGAATTCTTAAAGGAGGTTTTAACGCTGGAAGACAAGCCATTAGTGGATCATGCACACAGAGCACTACGCAAACACCCAGATGATGCTGAGCCACAACGGTACTTAAAAGAGCTGTTAAAGTGAAATATTTATACTTCAATGGACAGAGGGTTCGTACATTAAGAATATGTTCAGATTTAATAATGGTGGGGTTGGTGTTTTTGCATTTTGACTAGACTACTTGTGTTCTTTGAAGCGGAGTGATCAATCAGAATAAATAGATTAGTATTGTGGGGCTATCTTAAGTGAAACTTCTTGTCAGAAGTGTTAGGTATGGAAGTTAGCATAAGTGTTCATACTTAGTTAGTGTTTGCTATTTCACCTTTTGTTTTGTTTTCTTCTTTGTAACTTACTTAGTGGGGTCGCACCTAACTGTGAAGGTCTCTGTTAGTATAGGCGAGACACTGAGTTCAGTTCTTTTTGCACTGTTTAGGATTATTTACAGAGCTGGTATAGCATAAAATGGTTCAGCTTGAGCCTGAATTGTGCAGGATAACGTAGGACATTTGGAGAGCAGTTACATGGAACGTTAAAGGTCCGAATCAGCCAGTTAAAAGGGGCAAGGTATTAGCACATTTAAAGACACTGTCCAGTTATTTTTTCTCCACGAAACTCATCTGAACAAAAATGAATACATAAAAATACGATGTAGATGGATTGGACAGACATACCATGCTACATGTGCATTCAGATCGAGAGGCGTACATCTATTATTTAGAACAGGATAAGCGGTTGACGATGGATGGATGGATGGATGGATGGATGGATGACCTACCTGAAACACTGCGGTCTATATTGTGGAAAACTTTGAAGGCTTATATTAAGGGAGTCATAATATCGTTTCAGGCTGGGAGAAAGAGGAGGAAACGGGCTGAACTAGCACAACTTGAACAACAAATTCACCTTCTTGACAAACAAAATGCTGCATGTCCCACCACGGAGACAAGAAAATAATGTCCCTGCAGTTTAAAAATAATCAGATAGTTATGGAGCACATAACCAGAGCATTCATGTTTACGCAACAAAGATATTTTGAACTAGCTAGACAGCTGAGGAAAATGGAAAGTGATCGCACAATTAGTAAAGTGAAATCAGAGCATGGTCAATTATTAATATCTTACAAAGAAATCAATCATACATTCCATCAGTTTTATGAAGCATTATATTCTTCCTGGTCCTCTGCGGATGACTTGTATTTGAATGACTTTATAGACAGCTGCAATCTTCCGGCCCTAGATCAATGGGACCATGATTTTCTTAATGCCTTGAATGACTTTTTAGACAGCTGCAGTCTTCCTGCACACATTTTTTTAGGTACTTGTAGATTAGGGATTATGTGAAAAAAGCACATGCCAGAGATTGGAAGTGTGGAACCTGTTATATTTGAATTCTTCAAACTTACTTAATATCCTTACTCTATACCTCATTGTTAAGCAGATCCTTACCATCTATGCAGGGTATTAGAACACTTTGAACACATAATTTTTTTCAGACATTTCGTCCCACTGTGATAAATGCAAAGCTGATGAAGCCTGTCTTCTTCATAGCTATGCTCTCTGCCCCAACCTAGTCTTATTGTGGGCCGGGTTATTCCACATCATATCGGATATGTTAGGCTTGGTACTGGAACCGAACCCACTCTTGGTGGTGCTTGGAGTTTCTGAAAAACTAAGTCGACAACTGCTATCATATGCTTTAATTGTGGCAAATAAACTTATTCTATAGTTTTGGAAGAAACTGGAGAACCCTTCTGTTAAAATGTGGTTGGAAGAAATGGTTAAACTATTGCACATGGAAAAAAATAAGATAACACTTTAACAAGACCTGGGATCCCCTTTTCCAATACCTTGAACAAGTAGGTTGAGTTGCCCATGATTACTAGTTATTGCCTCACCAATATTATACTGCAAAAAGTCCTGGGGGGTGTTGGTATTGGATTTTTATTTCATTTTGTTGCAATTGTTTCTTATTCTCAAATTAATCGAATTAATAATTCCTCATTAAAAACTTTTGAAAGAAAATACAGGAGTGGAGGAAGGATCAATATGTTAACAATATTACATTTTATACAGTGTTGCTCATTCATCATTTACCACACTGGGATTTCCTTGATGAATGATAAAGTGCTGGAATTCTCCTACAGCCCATTACATTCGATTTTAAATAGGAAGGCTATATTTATTAAGTAACCTTACGGGACTAAATGCTGGTGGCAATAACTGAAGTTGAAAATATTAATCAAACAGATTAGATATAGTTAAGGCTACTCACGGGCCGATTGTAAAGTCACAGACCCAGTAGGTTAGCCTATTAATATAGTTTTTGCAGTGGAAAATGTGGGAAAAGTTTTGCTAGTTTGCCTAAAAGCTAGCTCCTCACCTTTGCCTGTCATACATAGGCTACATACTTGTTAACACTTTTTTTGGCCAGACATTTAGCCATTGCCTCCCTATGATTTTATTTTTCTCTGTGTGGATTTGGATTTTCAGTTTTTTGGGCCCCTAACTGGCTGCAGTGTCCGCTTGAAGCGACTCGCTTTACATTAGCGGGTCCTGCACATCTGAATGGCCAAATGTTTCGAGCTTTTCATTTTCACAATAACAGCGGGGGGTGGGTTATCAGATGACAAGTATGAAATATGTTTTAATGATAATAATACATTTATTTACTATGTTAATACATCTAAAAAGTTTTGTTATTCATATAATAAAGTAAGTAAAGTGTTGTACTTGATCCCATTTAAAGGTCAACCATAGACCTCTGCATCTGATTTGGGTCACTTTGGCCTGCAGTCATAGCCTCTGTGACTCAAGCTTTGCTGTGTTTTCACCCTTAGTCAATCTGATGTTTGTTATCCTTCTGTGGAGTTTGTGTTGGAGTGGGTGTTGTGCTGGGAGCCAGTTGTTTATGGACTGGTTTTCAGAGGTAACAGAAAAACCTGGCAAGTGGATCGTTTTTATGTGAGATTACAACCCCTTAACACACAGGCAATAAAAAAAGAGATTCGCTATACACATAGCCACTTTAAATATTGACTGTGAAAGTAGCTTTTTTGTTTAAATCTGCAGCAATAAAAGGGAGTTTCCAAATTCTATTGGACATTAACTAAGTTGTTCACCTTCAGTGTCTACTAGGGATGGGGATCGAGACCCGGTTCCAAAATTTCTCAAAGGTTCGAGCTTACCGATACTGCTATCGAGACCTGCGGGTCCTGTGATGTATAACGTTATGTTTCGAGCGTCAAATCTGATTTAATTTGAAACGCAATGGATAAGCAAATCATCAGGCTGCAGTCTCTGCGGGTTCGTACACACACACACACACACACACACAGCGGCAGCAGAGCGAGAGGCTGCGCCGTCGCGGTGGAATAACGTTACGGTGAGGGTTAAGTTAGCTCCTAATTACTGTAACGTTAGTTGATGACAACCACGCTCGTTACTGTAAGTACGTGCAATAAAACCTTCGTAGGTAAAAAGATAATACTTTATCAATAAACCTGTCTGTAATGTAACGTTAAACATGTAGATATGGTTAATTTAATCATCTCTGTCCTCAGTATCTCAAACTGTATGTTTTATACAAACACTGCTAACGCTAGCTTGGCATTAGCCAAATGTTAAAAACAAGCTAAATCGAAAGCTCTCGGTCTGGAGCACAGACAGGTCTATAGTCTTAAAAACTGAGCTGCTGGCTGAGACAAACCAGCCGCTCCTCCTCCTACCTGGTAGTTTACCTGCAGCCAGCGAGAGAGGAGGAGGGACTGATACAGACTGATGTCGTTCTTTCTAAACGTCACTCAATACTTGTGATGTCAGATAAAGTTATTGAGTTACTTTGCTGTTGTAAACATTAATGTTGCTGCTCTAGAAACAACATTGAGCTGTATTTAAAATATTAAATTAAAAACAACCAGGCAGTTAATATGTACCCTTCAATATATGTTTACTTATTGCAAGTGTTATGACCTGGCTCAAAAGGCCACAACAAAAGGGAGACACACCAAGGTAACTGGTTAACATATGTTTATTTAACAAAAATAAGCCAAATCAATAGTTATTTCAAATGAACATAATTAAAGTATGAGGTATGTAGTCTGTGGTTTCAGTAGTGTCTGTGCAGGATGATGGTTGTTGCATGAATGTACGTGTGAAGGTGCAAAACCACGATAAATACCACAAAGCAATAGTCCAACCAAAGAAAACCAAACTAAAGGGGAAACCAGGGAGCAGGCCCGCAGGGATTTCTGACCTGGCCTCGATAGCAGCTACCTGCAGAACGAGAGAGCAAGGTTACAAATAGCCTACACTCAAGACACAGGACCCAGGTGCTTTCAGTTAACACAATCAGCTCTTGAGCTACAAGAGAGAGGGGGGGGGGGGGAGAGAGAGAGAAACCACACCCACTCATAACCCCACAGGGCATCACACAAGTGATATGTCATCTCAATATATAACGTTCTTGCACATTGAATATTCCATGTGCAGGCCTACCTCATGCCCGTTGGGTCTGGTCTTACCAAATAACCATCACTAAAAAATAGTAGTAAAAATAGTAAAGTATCGATAAAGAATCGGATCGTTAAGCAGTCTCAATAAGGGTATCAATATCAATAAAAATGAACGATCCCCATCCCTAGTGTCTACACATATAGCTATCTAGCTCTATCCACCTCAGTAGCTTTCAAGTTAGCATAAATTAACAATGAAATCAAACATTATTGTTCACTAAGCTGTGAAGGCAGCTTGAATGTATTGTTCATATTCAAAATATTCTTTGAACTTGGAATTAATGTTAATGCCTGTATTAATTTTATTAATGTTAATGTATCTATCTAACTAGCTAGGGAGCTAACCAGGTATTGTAGACAGGAATGTAGCTAGTAATCCATGAAATGAAACACTTAATTGCTCAGTAAAGTTTGAATTTTTTTTATGTGCAGCTATATAAAAAAGGTTTCCAAATTATATTAAAATCCATGTTTTTCACATTCAGTAGCATATACATCTATGTAGCTAGCTAAGTAGATCGATCTAGCATCCAACTCAATAGTTAACTGTAATCAAATTATCAATGAAATTAGACACCTTATTAACCAAGCAGCTTGAAAAGTTTATTTAATGTATTTTTAAAATTTATGTTCAGTATGTCAGGATTGAGGGTGTGCAAATCAGGAAAGAGCCCAAATGCTCAACAGTGAGAGCAAAGATTTAGTTCAAGGGTATTTAATCCAAGGCAACATCCAAAAAGCAGAACTGGTAATGCAGCAAGTGGTAAAACACACATCATACAACTAAAAGACTGTGGGGAAACAAGCAAGCATATATAGACAGGGTTAACGAGCTGGGAGGGGATACACAGGTGAGGAACATGAGACTAACGAGACACAGGCAGGCAGAGAGAGCAAGGGAAAACAGAAAGGAAATCCAATGCCCCCCCCTAGTAGACTCACAGACTATGAGGCGCGTTCCCGGGAAGTCTGTGAGGTCTTAGGGCTGTCCCACTGTTGTCCAAGTTTTTCAAGTGCGCGAGGGCTCTCTCGCAGACATTTTGAGCCCTTTTTAGACCCTTTTCGTAAGTCCACATTTCTGCAGACTTTGTCTGAGGGAATTGCCCACAGTTCATAGCGGTATGACGTGAAACACGGGGGTTACCAGGGGAAGCCCAGAAGCAAGAGAAATATCACCGCAATATCACCGCAAATCCGCATTATTACAGAAGAAGAAAACAGTAAACAAACAAGCATCAACACCTACACTGATGTTAACATTGTAGAAAGTTTTCTTAACTAAAGATGCTGCATAGAACACATGAAGTCAGAGGAATGCAATCACCTTATTACAAACTATTTTAGTTTTTGCTGTTTTGAACAACAATAGTGTATTGATTATTGACAAATATATATATATATATATTGACATTTACCTCTCGTCCACTCTGTAGGGTGAGAGCCTGCAGGACTTAAAAATACGGCAAACACATAAAATAAAAAGTGTGCAACGCCTTTCAGCGTCGTCAAGGTAACGTGATAAAGTGGCAAAGTGCTGTCCCATTCCTGTGAACAGCATTTTGAGACCTTGCAGCCTCTTGCACTCAATGACTTTCCAAGTGACATCAGTAAAGTCTGTGAGAGTTCAGGGCTTAGAGCTTAGGGGGGACATTGTGCCAGAGACTGGCAGGCAGGCAGATTACTGAGGGAGAACAGACATAACACAAGTTCCTGAACACTAAACATATCAGAGTAATATAAATAACAAACTAATACAGACACAAGCAGACAGATCACAAATAAACTTACGACCAACAAGGAACACAGACTGAAGCTAAGATTAAACAGAACCAAGAGCCAACAAAACCAAAATAACACAAGGCACAGAACTTAATGCAGGGCTAACCTAAAATACAAGACAGAGAGGTACAAAGTGAGCTAAACAGACCCTTTAAATGAACGATGAAATAAACAAGGCAAAGACAAGAAACAAAACTCGGAAGGCTGGAGAAGGGAACAGAGAAAGGACCAACCAGAAAATACCAAAACACCACTAAACACTAGCTGACAGACACTAACCAGATAAATAATAACCCAGACTAAATAACAGACAGACAGATGACAGAACTAAAAAGTAGATACAAAACCCAAACCTCAAAATCAAGAACCAAAACCTAGAAACAGAGAAACCAAAATCAAAACATAGAGAAGGTATGGCCAAAATAATATAACACACACAACCTCAGGACAGGATTGTGACACAGTATGTTATTTGAACTTGGAATTAATGTTAAATCTCTATAAATATATATAATTACTAGCAATCTATCTTGCATAAATGTATCAATAAAGTAATAACTTATCCACAAAATTGTGAAAGCAGCTCTGCATTTTTTAATCTGCAACAATAAAAAGGAGAAATTCCAAATAATAAAATAAAAAGACATAAATAAATTGTTCTCATTAAGTAGCCTGATATCTATAGGCCTACATCTATGTAGCTATATATCTAGCTCGATCTACCATCCAGCTCGAGAGCTATCCAACTACTCTATCTAATCAAATTCTATCTATCTATCACACCACAGTGCAGTCATGCCTACCAGATGCTCATGTTCACAGTCGGGGGAATCGAAACTCCACCCAGAAGCAACCGTGTCTCTGAGCTTTGCCTGAAATAGGGTGTTGCTGGGGTGTCAGAGGATCACACCCCTGTATGCTTCCCACCTGCTCCAAAATCCACCCTATACTCCCTCATATTGTAGCCACACACACACAGTCAGAGTAGGCCTACCCCTAGACAAAGAGCACAAAGCACAAAGGTGATGTAGTGACAGATGCTCTTGTCACATACTTAGCATATCTCCACCTCCAAAATAGCGCAACTGCAATAGTCAGTCTGTCTCTCTCACAGCGCTATTCATAACGCATTCATTTCCACTCCCCGGCGGATAAAAGCATCTCTTAAACCACAATCTTTCACCCAATATTTATCCAATCTGACCAAATAGTATAATTAATGCCTCTGTCTCTCCTCTCCTCATCTCCTTCAGGCCAATATATTCCCTTTATCTCCCTTCCCTCCCACCCTGTCTAACCTATCAGTGCCAAGTTCACAGATAGAGAGAAAGTACTTCCTGTGAGAGGCCCGGGCCGGCTGCCAGAGAGACTGATCCACCAATCTGACACGTTAATGAGATCCTGGCCCATAGTACTGGAGTGTCAGGCCTCCTCTGCTGCAGCATCAGCCCTGCCATGACCTGCAACACACACACACACACACACACGCATGTCTTTACTAATATGTATATTTTTTTCACACGTGCATACACACTCACGTACTCAAGTACTCTCTCTCCACACACACACACACACACACACACACACACACACACACACACACACACACACACACACACTTTCAGAGGGGGGATTCAGCTCCTTAAATCTGTCTAATTAAAACACCAAATCCCTCTACTCCCCTCACCCACCAACCCAATCCTCACTTCCCAGCCACACACACACACACACACACACACACACACACACACACACACTTGCACCCCACCCTCCTCCATCCCCCCTGCCACCACCCCCGATTCCGCAGGAGAAATGATTATTAGGAATTTAATGGGGGAACGTTTCCCATCCCACACCATCTGGGGCTTGGGAATGGCACGAAATTTGAGGATGCTTGCCGACGTGGCGGGGAACATTATTTTCATTTTTCTTGACTGGTGCTCGGATTTTCAGACATTGCAGGCAAAGGCTCCTTATTATAATAAATTACCATAAGATATTACAAAATAATATACATATAAAGATGAATTTGTTTTTTGTTTTCTGTGTTTCCTTTATAAGTGAAAACTTTTCTCAACTTCTGAGATGATCATTGTCATTCTGCAAGTTTATCTGTATAGAAACACAGTGTTTGTTTTGCACTAATTATGACACCATAGCTCAGACTGCAAACCTACCTCTATACGATAGATATCCCCCATTCTCGTCCCTCACCTCCCACACAGAGCCAGGCCATATGCTTCCTCTCTCTCTCTCCCTGTACTTCTTTCTTCCCCTCTCTCCCTCTCGCTCTCCACACATCTTAATGAGCTGCATGAATGTAGGGGTACGTGCGCACGTTTGACCCCATGCTAAACTGCTGCACGCCACCCTGTGGACCCTGTGGACCCTGTGGACCCTGTGGGCGTCAAACACCCCTCTCTCCCTCAACTCCTCCTCTCTGTTCGGCTCCAAGAGGGATTTGAATCTGCTTCACCTGCACGCACATGCGTACATATATGAGAATTTTAGTGAATGAGATAAATAACGCCTGGTGATTTTAGGGCCCTCCAGTAACACAGTCTTCCAGTTTTATGAGATGGATGAGTGAGGAAATGAAGACAGGAAAACAAGACCTTTTTTAACTTTATTTTCTTCTAAGAAGAACGAGTTGAATTTGTGGTTTCCCAGATCTGCTGAATGTTCCTGTCTTGACTGCTGGAGACACGATCTAAACCAACATGATGCAAGTCCCAACAGAGTTTGAAATGCTTTGCAGTTGCACCAATAAAAGAGGAAATTAAGATGTTGTGAAATTTACACGGTATTCTGGTTTCTGTTAAAACTGATTCATTCTTCCTATGAAAAGCTTCCATTAGATTCACTTTGTGTTTCCTGATTTTCTTTTGTTGTTAGCTCTGTTAACTCTCCATAATTACATTAGAACTTAGTTCAAATGCTTGCAAAGCTTGTAATTTAATTTTATTCTCATTTGCAAATACTGACATATATATATATATAGATATCTATATTTATATCTATCTATATATAGATAGATAGATAGATGGCCCTGAAATTACTCTCTACAGAAGAAATTAAAGAGAGAAATCTGCTTTCATGGTCTTTGTCTTAGTTCAACTTCTACAGAATTGAATGAATACTGAAATAAATTTACTCCTGTTCCGACATGCTTTCTACACACGTGTCTTGTCTATGGGATACACTGAGCTGCAAAGATTATAATTGCTCAACAGGGCTCTGAAAATATCTTCTTTGTGTATTAGAATAAAGTGTCATTCATGTGTTTGCTATTGTTGTGAACAAATAGGCTATTATCCTTTCTCTCAAGTAAATAGGCTAAAGACAGGCCTGCAGGCCCCTTCTCAAACTCAACTTTTCCTAGATCACTATTTCAAAAAAACAATCACAGTCTATTACAGACTACTGCTAAAAGTTAAGGTTTTGCATGTCCTTAGAGGTTTTCTGTTGCTGTTAACTTTAATTTCATTTTTTTGCAAGTGGGTGTATTAACTATTAGAACCAGTTACAGCCTAAGCCTTGTGATTTTCTTCCTGTGTTGTTTTAAAATGTATATATAAATAAAGAACACATTTTCTTTGTGACATGGATAAAAGCCTCAGACAAATGTTTCAGTGATCAGACTGTCACACTGGAACTTAATACTCCAAAACTTAGCGTGGACTGTCAACAACTGTGTTTCAACTTCTGATCGTCTTGATGGTCTGGATCAAAAATAATGATTTTTTTCCCACCAGCCTTTGATGATTTAGGAGAAGTCAATCATAATTTATAACAGTGAAAGCTAAACACAAAATAAGCATTGATTGTTAACCAGTTCAAACTGACACCTATATAAATACAAATTAATTACTTTCTCCACGCAGTTTAGGTAACATCGGCTTAATCTTTCTTCCACTGATCATTTGACATTATGTCATATGCAGGCCTACCCTGTAAACAGCTGATAAATCGTGAGTATCCTAACTTAACAAATAAATTATAACTTACACCTTCATTTAAATCCCGATTTTTAGGAAAAAAATACAGAAAAAAGAAACGAA
Organism: Micropterus dolomieu; assembly: GCF_021292245.1. Lineage (NCBI taxonomy): Eukaryota > Metazoa > Chordata > Actinopteri > Centrarchiformes > Centrarchidae > Micropterus > Micropterus dolomieu. The sequence continues at coordinate 10,998,431 of NC_060155.1, read as the reverse complement.
CTTTCATTTTATTTAATTTAGAGCATGTGACCACCTTTTACGGGAGATGCTACATCTCCAGGGATTACCAGTTTCACACCTCTCCTATAACTGGGAGGACTGGGATCAGTTGTCTGCTCTCTCTGGCTGACATCCAACACCCCGTGGGCATTTTTTTTTTGGTGACAAATAAGCCTGATCTGATTGGCTGAAATGAAATCAAATTATATCACAAGCCTCTTTCAGATAATTAATTTTAAAAACTGCGCAAGATTTGCGTTAAATGTTTAATTTAAAATTAAACACCTTATGTTAAATAAAATTTAAGTTAAAACAGTTGTATCGTATTAAAGTGCATTTTTCCGGTTTAAAACTTAACATAGCCTATATTCAAAACTAATATAATAATACCAATAGCATACACAGCCTTAGGCCTATATGTTATGTGTCACCACAATCTCAGATGTTATGCAAGATTATTAAAGGATTCAATTTCAAAAATAAATAAATAAAATTATGCCTTGGGCGTTTTTATCTTGATTTATTTTTCTAACAATTAATGTATTTTTAATCGCCAGAAAGCTGAGAAGCTGGTCTACAACATACAGCCTCTTTCATTTTATTGCGACAAACACATCACAAAACATTAACACATTACTTCACGAATATTTCGATCCATAACGAGTTTTCAGGAGTGTGCGCGAGCATGTTTTATGTGTGTGTGCGTGTGTGTGTGTGTGTGTGTGTGTGTGTGTGTGTGTGTGTGTGAGAAGGAGAGAGAGAGGAATGAGAACTATCGTCCAATAATCATTCATCATTCGGGTAAAGTTACAAAAGCAACATAATTTATGAGACAGTCACCAACATTGTGCAGAAGTACATGAAATGCATCACAGTTGCTCTTCAGCAGCAACAAGGAAGTGTAAAAAGTTCAAATCAAACTATTCAAAACTATCATTTCGTTGCATATTGGTGGTCATCGTCTCTCTTTTTTTTAAGGCATGTTGTTCTGATTCATTTAGTTCTGAAACATTTGATCACTTCACACAAACTGATTTTCCTTCCAGTCCTCGACTTTCAGCTGCGGTGAAATATACAATGCAAACGTAAACAAACTTTAAATGTATGGAAATTCACATAACATAAGGTAACACTGTTGAATTTTACAATAGTTTTATAATATATTATTCACATTCAAATTGACGGACTTATCATAAATAAGCTTAAATAAATACAATAATTAATATACATTCACCTCGTTACCACACTGTATACTTCAAATACAAATGCATTTTAGTTTTTACGTTTTTTCCCCACAACTTCCTGTATTTATAGGACCATTTCAGATGACATCATCACCAGGTCTCCTAAACACATGCAAGTCTCCAAACTGTTTTTAAATAATTCTTTTTGTGTAATTGTCACCATTTTAATTAGATATTATATTATGAGGAACGCCCTGTGAGAGGAAATATATCTTTTTTTTTAATAAGTGAAGATTGCATTTGGCTGACTTGCATAGCTCAATTGACCTTTATTGCTAACAGACTGAATCTCTGGACTCCAATCGTGTCTCAGCAAACTTCCCTGATGAAGTGAAACGTCTTTATATGATTCTTTTTCCCCGGTTGTTTCATTTAGTTGATTTTATTTCGGCAAGAAAATAATTTTACTGACTGCTGTGAACCTAATTAATTAACCAGAAAAATTGAATTAATGATCCACTATAATCGCTTTGTCTAACCCATATCTTGACCGACACCTGCAGAAAACAGCCAATGACAATCAGATACAGTGTTAGTGTAAACAATTTGATCTAAGCCTGCACCTTTAACGGATTAGTCTACATTTTTGGTTTTCCACTGGAAACAAGTGAACCATTAAATCTTGATTTTCTTTAAATTAATGAAGTTATTTGTTTCCGAAGCAAAAGCGTCCTTGTGGTGTCTTTTCCCGCCTTATATCGGCAAAAAAATAACTGGATCAAGAACTAAGAAAAAGTGAAATCATCATATCTGATTTGCTGATTTTTACCATGTTTCAAAGAAAAACAAGACTGAACATTTAAAACAAAATGACTTGTTGAAATTGGCATTTTCGCAGTGCATCAGCGTGTCATTTCCCTCCACTCTCGACATCTGCGGGGGGAAATTGCATCGTTTCTGAAACTTGAACTGTGTCCAGCTGATTGACTAATTGTGGAAAGAGCCATTAACTTCCCCTTGTGCTTGGAAGGACTGCCTGCGGACGTGCAGCTCGTAGGGAAAACGGGCCTCTGGGGAGACTCGGTACATGGAGTTGTGCGCAAGAGCCGTGCGCCCTGGCGCACCGCAGTAGCGCATGCCATAGTGGCTGCTTTTGCCGTAGTCTGGGGGATCGTCGTGTTTTAGGGAGAAAATCCCGTTAAAGTTCATCGGGGGGCTCAGCTGGCCGTCGAAATGTGGGCTCCCGCCCTCTGGGGACGGGTTCTCGTAGTAAGGCTCATACGCGTTGCTGTAGCTGTAGTGTCTGAACGGCTTGGCGCTGCTGTCCAAGCTGCTCCCGCTGTGGCCGGGGGGCGTGTTCATGTCTGAGCCTGGGTACGAGTACATGGCATCGTATGGCGATCTGCCAGAGAACATGACCTCCCCGTTGTGGTCTGTGAGGAAATTTCTCGCGTTCAGCTGCAAACAACCGGCCACCAAGTTGGTTGTGGGCTGAGATAATCCTTTGCACAAAGTCTGTACGAAGGCGAGGAGGTCCGGTCTCTTGCCAGTGCTCAGAGTCTCTGACAGGGCCCAGATGTAATTTTTAGCCAGTCTAAGGGTCTCAATCTTGGACAGTTTTTGAGTTTTTGAGTAGCACGGCACAACTTTGCGCAGGCTCTCCAGCGCATCGTTCAAACCGTGCATCCGACTGCGCTCTCGGGCGTTGGCTTCCTGGCGCCGTAATTTGGACCTGTCATTCGGCTCCTTTCCGTGCTTCTTTTTTCGGGGGCCCCTCTTTTTAGGAAGCCCGTCCTCATCCTGGTCGTCCTCTCTTTCATCCTCCTCTCTGTCAGAGATGTCGTCCTCGGCCTCCCTCATGTCTGAGTTGGACCTGTCTGGGTTGGGCTGTCGCTCCTGCTCCAGGCTCTCAGGTAAGCTTTCACGGGGATAATTGGCACCAAACCGCGGCTCACACATCATATGAGATTCCTCGAATGGCAGTGTCAACATATTTCCTGTCAAATCAAAGCAAAAACATAAACTATAAGGACAGAGTACAACGCCGGCGACTTTTGAAGGTTGTCAGTTAATTACCTTGTGAATGGGTGCTCCCAAGAGGTAGAGGAACAAATTGGCAAGCTAGGCCAATGTCACAGCTTGCTACCTTTTCAAAGACATTCAACTTCATTGTCTTTGATCTTGTGAAAAATCAACCCTCTTTTGTGCTACGCTTTTGTTTTTAACCAAAGCGCGGCAAAAATTCTTCTATAGATACACACATTTTAGGCAATACATCCTAACTCTAAAAAGTCAACACATGCATTAGTAATATGATCATACTAACCTCTGGTCAGCGTGCACCACGCATGTTCCCATATATCTCCTCTGAATCCGCGCTGCAGCTTCGTCTCTTGCAAACCACAAATTAGAGGAAAAAGCTTCAGCCTGCGCACCCTCTCTTCTCTGTTGTGTTCTGTTCTTCCGTGTCCTCTTCTCTCCCCTCACTTTCGCTCTCTCTCTCTCTCTCTCTCTCTCTCTCTCTCTCTCTCTTCCCCTTCCCTCTCTCTTTGAGGAATGACACTCACGCCAACAGCGGGTACCCATGCCATCTGCCGCTGACGTCTTGTGGCAGCCGAGACCACGTGTTCAGCGTCCCATGGGACCTCCATTCCGTACCGATCATCTGGCAGCTCCGGTAATGGGCACCGGGAGGCCCGCGTTTACCGTCAAAAACACAGACCGGAGAGGGATAACAACTAATATCTGCATCTCCCGTGTAAGAAAGATGAATTAATGCCTTTTTGTCTGGTAAAAAACGAAGGGTGTGCGAGTCTGCAGGTATCCTCAACAGGTGAGACAAACAGACATATTTCACATTGGAATAAATTATCTCTGAAACGTATTTATTTAAGTATTTTTTACATATAAATCTAATAATGCAATATGTGTAAGACATACACAATTAAATAAACACATCCAGTATTAATACTTGAAGGTAGAAACTAACCTGAGTCAGTTAAGAGTTAAATAAGATCATTCAATTACATGAAATTAAACCAGTCATGAATAAATTTCTGAAAGGAAGCTGCAAATAAGGAAAAAGACATGCCGGGACCAAGAAAATATAAATTATACAGGGATATACTCCTGTCTGTTATTTCTAATGTTTTGTTTGGGGTCCTAGAGACCCCAGACCCATTTAAACAGTTCAAAAACACACCTAACACAGTTTTATCATTTTGACACTTCATGATATTTTTTTTATGAGAATTGCCCATAAACATGATTTTGAACTGTTGACATGTTCCAGAAAAAGACACATATTTTCTATTTGGGGTCTCAGAGACCACATGTGTAAAACAGGGTTAAATACAATGGACTGCTTGCTCTGTATCTGTGATTGCTGTTGACAGTACTTTTTAACAGGTTTTTCATTAGAGGTCATATAGGGAGCCCAAACACCAGAACCATGTGACATTTGTGACTTTTTTGCAAACAAAGAAATATAATTGTTTGTCTATAGCACATAAAGTATTGTCTGTTTTTTTGTCACTTTCATCAGCCCAGTTACCACTTCAGTACTTTTCTATGTACAAGAAAAATGACAACATCAGTCATTTCAGCAAATGTCCATAAACAGCATTTGCTTATGTTTAAGTGATAAAGCTCTTTAGCGGTCTTAATAGTGTTACTAACCTTAACTTGTTTTAACCCAAACCACGATCTTTCCCAACCCTAACTCTTTTTTTTTGTGCTTAAACCCAACCAAACTGCCTCCAGAGTGTTGGAAACTGATTTTTTTTTCCATAGCCATTTTGGAAAGCACAAACAAATGATGTTGCCCTGTCTGATCAAAACTCGTTCTGAAGGCTGTTACAAATGACGTATTATGTTGTTATATGTGGAATTTTGAAGTTAAATTTTGAAGTTGTTTAATAGGTCAGAAGAAAGGGGGAAAATGTTGGGAACAGTGGGGAAGCAAAGCTAATCTCAATAAAACATAAGGGTTCACAGACAATGTCATATATTATATCAAATTAGGCTTAAATCTAAAGGCCATTTTCTCGATTAATGGATTTGTTTTTGTTTTTTTGAGTCCTTGTTGACGGCATCAAATTGTTGTTGTTTTGTGAAACCAACAGACAAAACCCCAAAAATATTCAGTTTAAAACAAAGAAAAGCTGCACACCCTCACATTGAAGAAGCTGAACAGAGAACTTTTGGCATTTATGCTTAAAAAATGACAAATAGTTGATTATCAAAATTTTCTGTCTATCACCTAATCGGTTAATCAACTAATCATTCTCTGTATATACTAAGCTCTATATAAAGTAGGTTGAGAAATTCCTGCAGGCACCTCACATGCAGAGGATGGTGCGAGCATAAAAGGGGGGCGTGCAGAGTGTTGGTACCTCAGGACCATAGACATTAAGTACACCCCATGGAAAAGGCCCGGTGGCACGCTGCCAAATCCACACTGGGGCACAGCTGGCACTCGATATGGGTATATGCACTCCTTAGTTATGTTACGCACACACATGCACACACACAGACACATGCCTGTAAATGACCTTGTTGCAAGGAGAATCAATTAAAGCGACTTATCAATCTCTCCATATTGGACATTACAAGACATCGATCAGCAGTATATGGGCCCGGCAGCAGAGTGGCCGCAGAGGGTTGATTACACCTGCGTGAGTTCAACACAAAGGTAAGTTCGTCAGGGACAGTGACAGTGTACGCACGCTTGTAATGTGCGAGAGACAGAGCAACAAACATGTGTTCACAGGCGAGTGCATGTTGACAAACACATAACTGTACATATATATATACACACACACACGGACACATGAAAAATTATAATAAAACATCAAAACAAAACAGTCCCTTCATCATTGCCTTCCCCCCAAAAATGCCTCAGCTGGTCTGCTGATCGTTTTGGTCCAGCACACACGCACACACACACACACACACACACACACACCAGCATCTGATGAGTCAAACTCCCCATCTCAGACTAATCAGTTGACTGCACTAATTGCAAATGCAAATATGCAAATTTATATTAATTAATTACTCCACTAATTAGTTCTCTTGTCTTTTCAGGTAATAAATCATGGTGTGGTTGAGAGAGAAAGAAAGAGAGCGACAGAGACATGGCAGTGATCTTTTGTCTGCTAGAAATCCTTGTTTCAGGTCTGAATCTGATCCTGTAATGTTGTGTGGGGCGATTTTCATCCACTGAGATGCCCTAACTTTTTATTTTTAACTAAGCTAGTTAATTATTTCAGTTGGTATTTGATGTTTCATACTTCAAGTGTGGAAGCTTTGTAATTTGAGAGGTATAACAAATAGCAGAGGTTGGTAAATCACGGTGTCTCGCTGACAGTTCTTGCCTGTCAGCTCTTTTAATTATCACATTATCAGCTTTTATAGGCACGGTGCGTGGTGTAGAGCTGCAAATGAAGGCGCCACTGATCGCACGCTGAGTTGCAAGCGTTCCTCAATTGATGTCAGCAGTTAAAGGGAGTTCGTGTCTGGATGAGTGCGAGGTGAAGTGGTTGAGGATACACTAACATTTAAATCAATAAAAATGTAATCATTGAACAATTGACTTGAATTGAGAGTTTAATGTAATAACCTTTGATCATTTCAAGTCCCACATTATTTCAGTATCAGTGTCAGGGCATTTAAAAGCTGTTGTTGCTCCGTCTAAACTCAGGAACCTTACATTTGTAAAACACCATGACAGCTCAGAGTACATCTGTACACAGATTTATATGAAGGAAATTTGTTCGTCATTCGTTAGGTAATTATTGTATTTACATCAATTCACCCAACATGTGTGATTATGGAGCAAATAATCAGAGTTTGGAAATTTTTGAGGTGTATTTAGTAGTAATCAGTAAGTACTATGGGGGCTCTACCGTGACACTGTTTGCAAAATCTGGGCAGAATAATGTATACAAATTAAGTCTACATTACATTCTTTGTCCAAAGCATCTTACAAAGAGTAAATAAAGCTAAATGCCATCAAGAACTGAAAGTGCAACCTGTGTTAGAGAACTATTCAAAATTATTTTTCCCTCTCTTTCTTTTGCTTTTTTGAGATGTGAGATGAAAGTGCAAGCGTGAGATGTCAAAGTGAAGGCGGAAAAGTCCTCATTGTCAATGTCCAGATCTAACCTCAAATCAAAAGGGCAAATATATAATACTTTGTTAAACAGTCTTAGTGGACAAGTTTCATCCTGGTTTCTGCAGTGAAACACGTCCAACAACCCCCACACACATGAAGGCGCACATGCAGCATGGTGGATGTGCAGAGAAGGGCTGAGGATTGTGGGACTGATTACCAGAGGCCAGGTCCTGGACTGGTGTCCTCCAGCTGTGCTGTTCTACCCAATTAGAAACTCCATATGCTGCCCCACTCAGCTGCTGAGTGGCCACACCTCCCACCCACACAGGTGTGTGTGTGTGTGTGTGTGTGTGTGTGTGTTTGCATTTTTTGCTGTTGTCTATACAAACAACAGAAACACTCCAGTGAGAGGTAAAAGCAAAGTTTCTCTTGTGCCCATTTGTGTTTGGATCTGAGATTTTATAGCGTACAGCAATATTATCACCTCACAGATGTAATTTAATTTTGTGTGATGGTTGTTACTTTTTTAATTCCCAACTCATTTCTGTACACCTAAACAAAGTAACTCTGACTGTCTCTGCTCCTTTGATATGACACACACAGGTATTTAGGTGGGTGGCATGGAAGTGCTAATAGTATTAAAATATGGGATATGAATAATGGATATGTTTTTGAAGATGTATAATGTAAAGATGTTAGTCCCGTTTTCAGGCAGAGATGGGATGCAGACGGGAAATGTTGCTGGAGGCATGCTTTTGGTTTTCAAAGCACAATCTGTTTGCACGCGTTCAAAGTGGCTGCGACAATCTGTTGCGGTTTCATACCCAGAAAGTGAGAAGATAAATAAAAATGTGTCAAATATTGTATTTGAGTAAGAGCCTTTAATTTTATATATATGAAATGTATAAATGTACCACACTGTAAACCAGAGGAGGTGGCACCTGACAACATAACCTACAGTATCTATATGCGTATGTCAATATGTAAGTGAATAAATACAAATTTATCTTCTCCAAAATGTTTCCAAAACAGCTGACACAAGTGACATTTTCACAGGTATTGCTCACTAAGAAGCACTTAAAACAAATAATAAAAAATACATTTTTTAAATGCTTTTTTCATAAATGAGATTCTACCAACTTTTACACATTTGCCTTAGCAGCTCTGCTTTTTTTTCACCAAGCATGAAAATGATTGACAGTGCTGTAATGTCGTTATCTCACCTAATCGACACTCTTAGTGTTGATGTGACGTCTTTCTTCCTCTTCCCTCATCAACTGTCCTCAACTCCCTGTGGCCTTGCTGTGTTGGAAACCACTTCTTGTTCTTTACACAGCCATAAGTGTGGTATAAGAACAGATTTTAGTGTGCAATGCAAATTCAGTTGAAATTTGTATACTTCATTTACACCATGGCAAAGATTTCCAGCTTGAAGAAGTTTGGTCAGATGACCACAATGACTACAAATATGTGTCTTGTAGGAGTTCATATTCAAGGAATAGTTCAATGTTTACATCCTTCTTGCCTCTGCTTGTGTTCTTTTGCTGATATTCTTGTTTTTTTCCCAACCTGTCCTCAAACCTAAACGACAAAATAGGTCATTTTTCAATTCCTCCCAAAACGACACATATGAGCATTTACCGTACCACACCAGCGACATGCGACTGGACCTACGTTACCTGAGTCACATGACGTTAAACATGTGGTTAACACTGTGAAACGGTTGCAGTTGGTTAGGTTTAGGCAACAAAACTACTTGGTAAGGTTTAGGAAAACATTGTGTTTTGGGTTAAAGTAAGTAAGTTAAGTCACGTGACAGAAGTTAGTAATGCTATTTAACTTAAAACTCAAAGTATTTACTTGGTTTCACGTGGGACTCAAACGCTGTTCTGTTGTGTGAAAGTCCTGGGTTTGACCCATCCACCCCATCCACCTCCTTATTAAGGCTTTCCTGCTATTTATATTACCTCACTTATGTGGTCGTTCAACACAGTCTCACTCCCTACTCGTCAAATGTCTGACGCATGGTCAAGGCCCTTTGTCGTCGCTTTTTAAAGACTTGGGTAGCCCTTTTGCATCAATTATTGACGTTTAGGGATCCACAGTCAAGTTAGCAACGCTTAGCAACAATAAATATGCAATATCCGGTTACACTTTCAAGATAAAACGTAACGTTTCGATACATTGCCATGTTGAAACGCGCATAATTAAAGTCGTGAAACGTTGCAGTTTCGTTACGTTTAGGCACAGAAAGTACTTGGTTGGGTTTAGGCAACAAAACTACTTGGTTAAGGTTAGGAAAAGATCATGGTTTGAGTTAAAATTGCTATGTATGTCAATTAAGACTTAAGTTAACTAACGTTAATGTCAATTTACCTCACTCGCCTAAATAAAAACATTTAATGTTTTGTTTCGCACGGGACACAAACCTGTTCTCCTGCTTCAAGGTCCGGGTTCTGGCCCTCTATCCATCCCAATCACCTCCTTACTTCGTCTTTTCTCTTAAATATCATACTTGCCTTTACCATCAAAAACTGACACAACAGGGCTTCCCTCAATACGTCGAACTATGACGGCAAAGGGATCCCTAGTGCGTCACAAACTGACGATTATGGCTCTTGACCAAGCGTCCATATGTGACGACTTGGGAGTGAGACCGGGTTGGGTCGTTGTTACTGGTGTGGACGGTCTCTTTATTTTCTCCTGGTAGAAATTATGAGAAGCGGCTCTTTGATATTTATAAATCACCAGGACTGTAATTTATTCAGATAAAGTAGGCTATTGCCATATTTTTATGATCCCCTCAGTGCTACCTGAGTGTGGCCTATCAACAGCACAAGCCTGTACTGCAGTGACTGGAATCATTGTACTTAGCTGCACGATGCACTCCTCCTCCATGGATGACTTCTACAAACTTTTTAGAAGTTCAATTCTAAAATGACAAATGTTGTTGAAGCCATTGCACCCACTAAGGTGAAGGCAGTCTCTAGTGAGAAAAGTTATCCATAGAGAAATGCCACACTGGTAAGAATATTTTAACAAAAATCTCCAGCGTCTTCTAGAAAGGGAGACTTCACATTTATAATTTATAATTGAGAAATGCAAGGCGGTCCTTCCTCTTTGACATAATCGCCAAAAACAATAATAATGCATGTGCCTTGTTTGCTACTGTCGCCAGGCTAATCCGCCCCATCCGGTACAGGGTGTGTGTTGTCCCTGTGTCCACTTAAAATCAATTCAAATAGCATGACACAATTTCATCCTCACAACCACAAAACCTGGAGGACATAATACAACATCTGAAATCCTCCCCCTGCTGCCTTGATATTCTCCCAACAGGCGTTTTCAAAAATGTTTCTAATTGCATGGCCTCAGATCTTCTACAAATTGTCAACATGTCTCCTCTCTCAGGTTTCTTCCCACAGGCTCTGAAAACTGCAGTCATCAAGCCACTCTTAAAAAAGAACAAAATAGACACGTCACTAATGAGCAATTATAGGCCCATATCAAACTTCACATTTATTGGTAAAATCACTGAAAAATCTGTTTTTCAACAGCTGAACAACTTCTTGGCACTGAACAACTGTTTTGATGTCTTCCAATCTGGATTTCGACCACAGCACTGAGACGGCTCTTGTTAAGGTCTTCAGTGACATCCATTTAAACACTGACAGTGGCAGAATTTCGGTTTTAGTATTATTGGATCTCAGTGCCGCATTTGACACGGCTGACCACAATCCTTGGTCTCAACATTTGTTTCAGAGCAACCGAGACACAGAACGTCCCCATAACCGCAGTAAGTCATTCTCACTCCAGCCTGCATGATGCAAGAGGAGAGGGAGAGTTGCTGACTGAGATTACTTTGAGCAGCATCCAGGAGAAATTATCCATCTATCGTCAACCGCTTATCCTGCGTACAGGGTCGAGGAGGGCTGGAGCCAATCCCAGCTGACATCAGGCGAAAGGCGGGGTACACCCTGGACAGGTCGCCAGTTCATTGCAGGGCCACACATAGACAAACAACCACTCACACTCACACCTAAGGACAATTTGGGAGACACCAATTAACCTACCCTGCATGTCTTTGGACGGTGGGAGGAAGCCGGAGCACCCAGAGAGAACCCACGCGGACAACATGCAAACTCCACAGAGAAAGGTCCACAAACTTCTTGCTGTGAGGCGACAGCACTGCCCAGGAGAAATTAACCTACAATATATTGAACATTTTTTTATATTCCTCACTTTCTCCCTGATGGTCTGAATAACTAAGTATAATTGTCACTGGATGTTGCTCAGACCTGACTTTCGACAGCCACATTAAGACGATTACAAAATCAGCCTAACTATCACCTGAAGAATATATCAAGGATTAAAGGACTTATGTCTCAGCAGGATCTGGAAACACCATGTATTCATCTTCAGTTGACTTGACTACTGTAACGGTGTGTTTACAGGTCTCCCTAAAAAAATCAGACAGCTACAGCTGATTCAGAATGCTGCTGCTCGAGTCCACACAAAGACCAGAAAAGCGGATCACATCACTGTAGTTCTGAGGTCTGGCTTCCTGTCTGTCAAAGAATGGATTTTGAAATTTTACCGTTTAGGGCCAATACCTTCCTGATCTTCTGCTTCATGAACCATCCAGACCTCTCAGGTCGCCTACAACAAATATGCTTTCTTGCTTGTGAGGGCTCATGTCCGTCCATTAAATATGAAGCTACAGCCAATAACCCAGCCCCTCCCTTCAGACCTCCCTCCAAAGCCACTCCCCCAAAACCCATAATGAGTGCACACCCTCAGTCTGGCTGCTCTGGTACAAGCCTTTATCATTGCAGCTACATAGATAGCTAACGGAGCTAGTTAAACTGAGACAGACTGTAGCGATGACTACTGTATTCCTGAACTCCTGTGGTGTATTAACTCATCTTTCTTATCTGATGGAAGCACCTTACGTTTAAATTGAATGTACCTTAACCATATTTTCTTGGCTGATGTTAGTAGGAGCAGTAAAGAATAGTCACAGTACAGCCACTGCAACCACATCCATAGTATCATAGATTCAACCTTTTTGAGAGGAGTAATGTCACATCATATCTCCTTTCTGTAGTATCTTCAGAGCGTTTCCCTAAACTGGCAGTAAAGTTGTGCATAGCAATGAAATGTTTTTGAATTAAAGTGAAAATGAAAGATGAAGAACTGACTTCATAGTGAGAAAATTAACCCCTGGCTGTTTAGTGTAACTCCACCTACTTCTCCACTCCATTAAACTCCATTGTAACTTTGCTGGAAATATCTCAACATGACACCATGCCATCTGTGTTTAACCGGTTTTAGCAAGAACAAGCAACATGGTGTTGTGGTGTTTAATTGATTTGAGGTTGATTTAAAGGGAAAGTGCTGCATGATGAATGGTAGTCAACACAACTTAAGTATTATTACTGGTAAATGCTTAAATCCTAAAAAACGTATTGCTTGCTTTACAATAAGAATTTTTCAACCTGTTTTTAATTCAAATCAATATGTTTAAAAAATGTTCCAGAAATGAGCGACTGTATCTTGAAACAAGACGACAAAAAAGTTGATTGTTTTTTAATTCTTGAAACAATTTGATTTGCATTTAAAACACTGACGATTTTTGAGTTTTCACTTTTTACAAGAAAGTCAAACTTGAAGTATTTCATTCCAAATGATTTGATAAGAGGGTGATTTGTTTGTCCTGCACAATGCATTATGTTTTAGAAGCTAATCATATGATTTGTATGAAACGGTTGTGGAAATTAAAATTAAATTAAATTAAAGTTCATTTATAACTTCACTACTTAAGTACAGGTTAAAGGTACTTACTTGTTTACTTTGTTGGGGCTCCTTGTCATGTTTCACATGTCTATGAGTTGCTTTTTCCCTCTAAATTTCCCTCTATCATTCTGTGCTTTTACTTCAGTAAGGTTTAGAAGGCAGCATAAGTTGTATAAAGTCTTTAGTGGCTCCAGAGGGAGCTACGTGAAGTCTGATGAATTAATAGCATCCGATGTTGCTGAAGACTACAAGTTTTGAAAATGGAAAAAATCTGGAGGTGTGTCAAGTATCATAAAGTACAAGTACCTCACAACTGTACAGAAGTACTGAAGTAAATGAGTTCCTTCCATCATTGTGAATGAACATTTGAATGAATGAATATTTTTGTATTTTGTATCGACTGGAGCGAGTGCCACTTTCACAGCAGATCTTTGTCTTGAGGCATCAGGGAGCTCAATATAATACAATGCCCTCTGCATCATCTGCTGTGTGTCACAATTCTGGAGCCATGATGGGGGTATGCCCAGCCCCTTATGCCCACCTGAGGGGGTTACAGTTGGCAGCCAAGGCTCCTCACCTGACAGGCTTCCAGAGAGGAACCACTTGGCACTGCCAGCAGAAATAGCTTCTTCCTATTTGGGGGTCGGCCCCAGTCAAGATGAGGGAAGCTTGGCTCTTTAAGAATTGGGCCAATTCCCAGACACACCAGCAGCGCGTGCCACAGAGCCCTTTGATTCTGGGCTCCCAATCAGTCACTCTAAATAGGGCTCTGTGCTCTTTCCAATGGATAGACGGGGTTTCATTTTTATTAAACAGCTTGATATGCAATGTCTACATGCTGCGTGATGTGTCTGTGTGTAGTTGAGTGGCGAGAACACAATGTCAGTTTTGGTAATGTTAGAGGAGGCCGGTCATACTGTAGTCTTGGTGTCATAGCATCATATTGTGTTTACAGTATTGAAGCAAGTCAGTTAATCAAAGAGTTGATTGTCAGAAAAAGAATTAGCCTCCCTTTTGTTAACTGACATTCTCATTCAAGTTTTTCAAGGATTTACTTTGTGTTAGTTGATAGTAAACTCAATATATTTGGGGTTTTGCGTGTTGGTTGGATAAAATAACTGCAGACTTTGGGTTCTGGGATATTCTCATTTTTTTTTTTTACTATTTTCTAATATTTTACAGAATAAACAAGTGATCGATTAATCAGCAGATTAATGAATAAATGAAAATAATCTTTAGTTGCACCCTTACTTTTCTTTCTGAGTATCTCTGCCATGTCCCCTGCAATCTGTCAGTGTGATAGGAGAATAATAACCAAGAGCTTTTTGGCGTTTGGGTGTCTCCGAATTTGAATGCGTGCATATATTATACATATATAATGTGCAGTTGAGCGCATCCTTCCCGCAGGTGTGGCTGATTTCCTTTTGATGAAAGAAAAGCAAACTTATTAGCAGGTCCAGGTAACATCAGAGCAGCAGTTCCCGCCAGTGGCCGTGTGATTAAAATAATACAGAGCGAGTCTCGGGGAGCCGGTTAATGAAGGGACAGGCAGGCGGATGCCTTCACATCCTCCTCCTCTTCCTCCACCAAGTCGTAGCTACTGGAGCTCAGCCCGAACTGGGACAGCAGGTGGGGTGGAGCACGAATACCAGCACTCGCATAAATGCACGGACAAACTGCATTTGCATGTGTGGGAGCAGCTGAAGAAAAGACATACATGCTGTGCACTTTTTATGCTCAAAAATAAGCACAAAGTCATGAGCATGAATCCACAAGAAGACACACAAATACAAGCATGCGAACAAACACACACACAACGAAAGAAAATGATGATGGTGAAGCAGTACCACAGAACCCCCCCCCCACACACACACACACACACACTAGTGTCTATCCAGGTGCCCTTGACTGGAGTTTACACCACAAAACTCATTTGCACACTTTACTTCTGAGCAGATTGACTATTTAATAGAATAATGACCAGAAACAAAAGCACCGTAAATCAACAGTAAGCCAAAACAACAACAACAACAACAACACAAATCTTACGTTGCAGCCTCACCAAAGTCCTCAGTAACGCCCAAAATAAGCATTAAAAAGCTCTTCACAATACTGGTGATGGCTTTTGGTTACAGGCAGTCCCCATTCTCATGCCTGGCAATGGTCTTTTATGGCGAGGGACCTAATACAAGATTTCTGTTCTAGTGCAAACACAGTGGCCATGGGCACCAAGGAACAGCTGCCGTATAATTGAATTAACATTCGCCTTCTGCTTCGGCACTCAGCGCTGTGCTGAGAACTCATACACATCCCTGCACGAGCACCATCAACCTGCCCATGAATATGCATGCTGCTTGTGATAAATATGCGTTCTGTGTTTAATGTTTGTGGAGCTGCATATATGCTGGATAAAGAGCTATACGCTGAGTATCTTGGGAGAGAGACGAGGACATACATCAAGTCCGCGGATCGTGTTTTTTTTTGCGGGCCCTCTGAGGCTGAGAGCTGTGGCGTTGGTGGCGCTTTAGTGTAATTTAAAGTCTAACAGAGACATCTAGTGGATCATTGACTGAGGGACATGTTCATGTTTCAGTGCAGTAAATAGGCTACTACAGTCTTGTGCTAATAAGTCATAAAAATAGTTAACTTTCTTGCTCTTCAAAGATGAAATATTAAGGCCTGAATTGCACCTGTCAACCTACCACTGGCTATGTATGTTGGTTACATTTTTTTAAATAGTCAGCTGTTAAGAGTGATATCAGTGTAGCACAAGCTTGAAACAATAGTTTAAGAACCTTTTATTTCACTTTCAAAGTTAATTTTTCATATTTATGTTAATCTCTTTAAGCATGGGGCTCAAAGCCTGGCTTGTAAGGCCATGATGTAAATAAAATGGAGACACAGTTTAATGCAAAATCAACTAAGGACATGACAAAATTGC
Source organism: Micropterus dolomieu (assembly GCF_021292245.1). Taxonomy (NCBI): domain Eukaryota; kingdom Metazoa; phylum Chordata; class Actinopteri; order Centrarchiformes; family Centrarchidae; genus Micropterus; species Micropterus dolomieu. Next base: position 10,982,392 of record NC_060155.1, on the reverse strand, counting down.
AGTAAAGCACGACATGTGAGTGCATTAGTTGTCTGTGGTGTAGTATATAAAACATATGAAAGTGTATTTTCTTGATAATGTTTTTGGTGGTGAGAGTTGTTTGCTAGCTTTATACAGTCCACCATCTCACTTTCTGTTTATCTTTTTCTCTCCATCACACACAAACTCACTCACTCACACACACTCATCTCATCACACTCTCATCGATAGAGCAGGTCACAGTGAAGAGTTCAGAAATGCACATGAAGTATTTTTCGGCAGTTTCTCTCACACAAACAGTCATTCAGTCATTACAGAGTGATTCAGACTAAACAAGGAAAGAAAGCATTAAACAAACAACAAATAATCTGTTCCATAGTAACCGTTACAAAACACCATGTTAAAAGTCTTTACATGTCATGAATACAGCTATGATTGTGATAATTGTTGGTGTAAGTCTTGTTAAATATTCATACAAGCAGTAAATGCTTGGGTTTTGTTGTTGTTTTCTGTCGATAGTCGTGGGCTGCAGGAATAAACTCACCATCGACTCCTTTGTTTTTGTTGTTTTCGTCACCCTCTGGATTCAGCCCCTTCAGACAGCTCTCCTGAAAAACAGTTGTGCTGTTTGTCATACTGACACAGAAGCATCCAGTGGCAGCAAGCATGCGCTCTATCCAAACAAGACAATGAAACCTTCAAAGCATCCTCTTTCATTTATGAAGTTTATAAAAACATCTTCAACCTTACTGATCTGCCAGTGAGTCATTACAAACTCGTGCTGTGCCGCCAAACATTGTTCAAACACACAGAACTTTATTTGAAATTCTAGTGGAACTAATCCTGCATTTGTTCAAAAACTACTTTTCATGCACAAAACATTGACTTGGAATTAATTACACAGAGGGAATTTATTTCTTGGAACTACGTTTGCGTTGCCTCGTAAAAAGATTTGCGTTCTCTTGCAATATTTGTTGCATTCCCCTGAGATATAGGAACAGTTAGTGTGTTGGCCACGTCCACTTATAATACACTGTCAGTTTATGGCTGCATTTGTGGTGGAATGTTTCATGCTAGCTAGGTAGATTTATTTTGTCACAATATAACAGGTTATAGAGGGAAATTGGACATCTTTCAAGGTTCCTGTCTGGTTAGAACAAATGCTCTTTTTGTTACAATCCTTCCACTGCAGCTCAACAGGGAAACACAAAGAGTGAAAGATGTCCACTTAATTTGACTTCATAACAGCTTCAGATGAACAAAATAACTTTTTTGCTTTGCATAAAACAAGGACTGTGGATTTTGTGCCAAATCACTTCCATTTAAAGTCAGGGGTCTGTACTTGTGTACGCCTTTCAAGTCTTACAACCACTCAAAGCGCTTTTACACTATGTCACATTCACACACCAGCAATTTGGTGTTGTGTATCTTGCCCAAAGAGAATTCGACATTCAGACTGGAGGAGCCGGGGGATTGGGCATCGAGAGTAGGCAACCCACTCTATATCCTGACCCACAGCTGCCCCTCAAGTGCATAAGGAAGTGATCTTTTGATGGCCAGAATTAACAGGAGGAACAATTAGCAATAAAAAAAACGGTTTTAGTTATGGGCACCTGACAGAAATTTTTAACCTATCCTTTAAAATGTGACCTTCAAAAATTCCCACAGCACAATAAGATGTCACCATATTTCTTGCTTTGCACCAACCACCAACAGTCGCTGGTGAACCAATACTTTAGGTATTTTCTGACATTTTGCAGACACAACAATTAACTGATTAATGGAAAACATAGTTGCAGCCCTTCAGTAGAACCTACACTTCATCAGAAACTCCCAGCTTTATAAACGCCTACATCTTCCAAATGTCACACCCTTACTGATCAGAGGACAACTGTTAACGCAGACTGGTCTTTATGTGTAAAACCACCAGAGTGAACCTTTTCAATGTGTCACACACAGAGTTGTTGTAGGAAAAGAAGACAGGCAGACATGATCTGAGCCCTTTGAGTCCAGATTTATTGATACGGCTGTGCAGTCACAGAGCATGGTGGCAAACGCGGCCGCCTGGCCGGCATGGGACAGTGACACACACACATGCACATACATGCATACGCACACACACTCTCTTAGTCCTTCTGTCTATTCAGGGATGTAGGGGAGATTAAACCTGAGGTGGTTTACTACTGTACCTAGTTTGACTACCCGCCTTGTTTTTAATTGTATCACCCACTTTTTAGGCAGATAACAGTCTATAATTTGACCTTCATAATATTTCTATTACTGTTTTATATATGTAAACTTATTCAGTTGTATCAGCCTGATGGAGTATATAAAACACATGAGATTTTTAAAGTGTATTTTCTTGATAATCTTTTTGGTGGTGAGAGTTGATTGCCAGCTTTATACAGTCCACCGTATCACTTTCTGTTTATCTTTCTCTCTCCATCACACACACACACACACACACACACACACACACACCTCATCACACTCTCATCGATAGAGCAGGTCACAGTGAAGAGATCAGAAATGCACATTAAGTATTTTTCGGCAGTTTCTCACACACAAACAGGCTTTACATCCGTCTAACCTCAGTCACTACAACAGTTTGGGATCAGTCATTACAGAGTGATTCAGACTAAACAAGGAAAGAAAGCATTAAACAAACAACAAATAATCTGTTCCATAGCAACCATTACAAAACACCATGTTTAGAAGTCTTTACATGTCATGAACACAGCTATGATTCTGATTATGGTTAGTGTAGGTCTTGTTAAATATTCATACATTAGGCTATCACAGTAGCAAGTGAAAGATAGAGCACACTACAAGACTGTACATGTGTTGGTCTCTTGGTATAGAAAATTTATTCTGCTTTACCAAGTATCAGGGAGGCTATTTCGAGGGCGCAATGAGTTGTTGTTCTGCTTATAAATCTAATTTGCTATGATTTTTACACTTTCATTCTACAGTTTTGAGCAACTGTAATTTTTCTGACTTCAGAGCTGGTGGAATAAAACAGACACATATTGAACAGACAGATGCACAAAGACAAATATTACCGGAGAGGGAAGACAAAATTAAAAATTAATATTACATGTTGAAAACGTACTTTTTGACAATCCATCCTCAGAGTAAAAAAAAAAAGGAGTGAACGGTACAGTAAAACAAAAAAGCCATACAGCTATAAAATAGATTTTTCTAAATGGAAAAGAGCAAAATCTACATTAATACTATACTTCTGCAACATCAAACTGCTGACTTTACAGGCAAACTTTCCAACAGTATCTAAACTAAACGTCTTTACTCAAGACTCTTTAGTGTGGATTATTGGAGGAAGATATTGACTGGCTTGTTTTACTGCACCTGGATCAGCACAGATTCAAATGACATCGCACAATTTGAGGTTCCTACAGGTGAAAGGTGTCAAATAGAAAGTACAGATATAGGCACACATTCAGCCAGCTGGCTTGCTAACCACTGACTGTGTTTTCTAGGTAGAAAGTAGCACGTGGTTACATAGCATGATAAACTGCTTTATATCTCAGCACGATACTAAAGTTCCTATGTAATATCAAAATGGGGAGCGTGTATTAAAACAGAGAGGCTAAAAAAGAAATCAGAATTCCTGCATTTTTTATGTAAATGTTTAGGTGTTAAATTATATTCCCTTTTATGAACCCCATATATATACTACATTTAGCAGGATACACATGTACAGTATACTATAAAATTTGAGGTTAGAATATGCTTGAACTTGTTCTTGGCACAATCAATTTGATGATTTTCATGCCAAAACATAAAGAAAAATAAAGTAAAAGTGCACAATGTTTGTGAAAACATATCATTATGCAAATACTGCCAAAATGCTTTTCTTCCAATTACACATCTTAAGTATAGAGTAAAAGCTGAACCAGTCTTGCAGGGGTTCAATATGTTACATATGCGCAGTAAGCAATATTTGCATCTCCTATTCACAACATCACAAGCTTTAAAAACCTGGCAAACAACCAAGAAGCAGATACAGTTTGGACTCATAGCCTCGGACGCATCACAAAAGCATGATGGATTCAACTGGCTAATAGGTGTGTGAGCACACTGTAAACACATTGATTAAACATTACACCAACAACCTCATAGTTGAAGCTGCTGTAACATGACCGCACTGCAAAATAAAATAACATACACATACACGTTTTTTCTCTAATTCAGCGACAATGTTGACTTTTTGCTACAGCTTAAATACATATAAGAAGGCATCGAGAAGAAGTCTTTTGACAAAGAAATGACTTACAGAATGAGAATTTTACACACATCTAGTGCATGATTCATACAGGACATAACAGATGCAAAACAAATAAGAAAAGATTGTTTATATATTACAAAAACTTGAATGCATTCATGTGTGTGTGATATGTTTGAAATGTAAAAGTTGCATTCTAATTCTTGAACATTTTTCACTACATATCTTACATTATATCCAAAATAATATCCGTTGCTGTATTCATAGGATTTCTTTTGCTTCTGAGATCCATACATATACAAACTTTCAATATGTACATTAAAGAGGACAAAAAAAACACAAAAAAAACAATATAAACCTGGCTGCAAGGAAACTGTTTGAATTGCACGATGTCTGAGGAAAGCACTAAGAAAGTAAACAAGGGGGAAAACATTAGCCACAACTGGTGGTAAACAGTTTTTTCGTAGTAGCTTCAACAAACATAAGAGACTTCCAACAGGAGTTAAGTTTTCTAGATAGTGTGTATTTGTGTGTACTTTCTAGTAAAATAGTAGTGCTATAGACTGCGAATTTACCCCAGTGTACTGTACACATACTCACTCATACATATACATACTGTGTAGCAGTTACTAAGTCCCTCTTAATGTACATCTATTCTGCATTATTCAGTCAAGTAAAGTGCTGTGACACAAACTTTGTCTCTGAATAAACTCCTTTTTTTTAAAACCAGACTTGTGTAGACAGAGAAGCATCACACAACAGTGAAAAGTGGGACATGTACAATGGCTGCGTGTCTGTGGCTGATTTAAACACACAACCTCGAGCAAAGCAAAACATTATTGGCAAACAAAAAAAAGTAACATTGTCAGTGGCAGTCTTCCTAAAGCCTCTCCTCGTCCCCAGCGGCGCTGCCATTATCTTAAGGTCATTAAATCTTCTTGTGTATCATCTTTATCGATAAGCAGGAAGGGAGGAATAATGCACGTGGGTAGAGCCGAAAGCTCTGCATACAAGAGCGTGGGAGTATAAACATGGTTAAAACAGTAGATCGTTGAGACAAATAGGAAGTGAAGGTGTGAGTTACTTTGTGTCCTGTAGAGGGCGACACAGTCCAACTAATGGCCTTCCCTCTGTCATGAGTCTGATTTCTCCCATAAATGCAGGATGAGGTCGACAGCAGCTAAGATGTTAACAGTGTGGCAGTGATTCTCCACAGCTCACTTACTCCATCTCTACCTCTGCTGTGGGAAAACAAAAAAAGAACATTATTAATTTTGGTGAGATTATATGTCAACAAACTGACAAGGTATTGTGGGGAAATCTCCCTGGAGGATAAAAAAAAAAATGTTGTTTCATAATTTTCTGAGTCTGGTTCCCTGTTTCCCATGGATAATAAGTTGTCTTCCACTTTATCCTAAACAGTCTTTAATTGCAGGGGAAATTGTCTAAATCATATTTAAATCATGTACACACTGCAATAGCTTAAAATGTCATGTACAAATATGTTGTATTCATCCTAAAGTACAGTAATATTTCCCTGCAGATGCTAAGCCCTAAATATCCTAAAGAAGTTTTAGGTAGCATACGTACTGGTTTAAAATTGAATAAGGTCATGAAATACACTGGGTAGATTCAAGTGTTTCTATTATTTGGCCATTTCATTTATGTCAATGAGTGTAGGCTAAATAATAGAGACACAGTTCAGCTGCACCACAAAAAAATACAACAGAAACAGTTACAACACAAACTAAACATATGAGGGAGGATTTTCTGCAGGGCTATTGTATTAGACTATATTAGTTTTATCTCGGTGCTAGATGCTTGGGTTTTGTTGTTGTTTTTTGTCGATAGTCGTGGGCTGCAGGAATAAACTCACCATCGACTCCTTTGTTTTTGTTGTTTTCGTCACCCTCTGGAGATTCAGCCCCTTCAGACAGCTCTCCTGAAAAATAGTTGTGTTATTTGTCATACTGACACAGCTGCATCCAGTGGCAGCAAGCATGCGCTCTATCCAAACAAGACAATGAAACTTTCAAAGCATCCTCTTTCATTTATGAAGTTTATAAAAACATCTTCAACCCACGTGCTATGCTGCCAAATATTGTTCAAACACACAGAACTTTATTTGAAATTCTAGTGGACTTTATCTTGCATTGATTCAAAACATAAAAAACTACTTTTCATGCACAAAAAATTGACAGGAATTAATTTCACAGAGGGAATTGTTTTTTGGAACTACGTTTGCGTTGCCTCGTAATAAGGATTTGCGTTTTCTTGCAATATTTGTTGCATTCCCCTGAGATAGATATAGGAACAGTTCATGGGTTGGCCACGTCCAGTTATAATCCACGGTCAGTTTATGGCTGCATTTGTGGTTGAATGTATGATTCTATTGTTATGGCTATGATATGCTGGCTGTACTGTGACTGCTTAAGTCACAGGGGGTTTGAACCCGTGGTGGAATACAGCACTCCAACAGCCAAAGCTATGTCATCACAATCACAGCGACTAACAGCCAAAGGTCTAATACATTATATATAATACTGGGTATAATACATAATGCAGCTCAGCCTTCCTCTTTGGATCAGAAGGTATGCAAAACATATTGCGAGGTTATGCAAAACGTAATACAAGGGAACAAAAAAGTAGTTCTGAAAAAACTAATTCCCAATGTGACCTTTGCTCTGTATTTAATAAAAACTTGGTGTGGCATCTCATAATTAATTATCAGATAAAATAAAAGTGAATGGGTACTAAAGGTTGGGAAACAAATCAAAAAACTATGTAACTGATCATGATAAAGGGTTAAGACAGGATTATAGAAATGTTCACTGTAGCTGACCACTTTACTGACTGACAACATTACTACTTGACATGTTAGGATACTGTATGTATAGCACATTTAGAGAAACTGCCATATGTCACGTCTCTTAAAACAGAACATGCTATGTGATTACTTGGTTAAAGGGATCTACCATTCTGCAGTGGAGGATTCTTGAGTGTAGCGCTCCCAGGCTGTGCTTCCTGCTCTGTGTCCTCTGTGTTACCATCTGGTGGTCTGCTGGCCTCCTCTGACTCGGGTGCCTCCCCCTTCAATTGGTCCTCCTTTGGTTCAGGCTGTTCTGATTCTGTGTGGACGTCCTGGGGCTCCATAGCCTCTTCCTGCTGGGCTCGCTCCTCAGCTTCCTTTTTAGCTCTCTCCTCAGCCTCTGAGGTCACATAGAGCGTGGAGGCAGGTTAGCATGTGTGTGTGTGGGAGTGTGTGTCCATGTGCATTAATTCATCACTACTTAATTCTTACTTAAAGCCAGTAAAGGCAAAAGAGCTCTGTTTCAGACCAAAACTTACCTTAAATCTGCAACTAACTTAACTGAGAATGTTGGCCACTTGGGGGCAGCAGAGATAAGTTACAAAAACATTTGACATTGGTAATGTCTATACTGTGTGTGTGTGTGTGTGTATATATATACATATATATGTAAGTATAAGTAAGTATAGTACTTGGCTTATAAGTGATGTATAATTTTTTAAAACTGATTACAACTTTTAAACCAAATAAATATTAAAATAAAAACTGATGCACGTAGTCACTGTGTATGCCACAAAATCCCACAGTAATACAGGTCAGTCAAAATCCCACTCTGAGTGCGCTAAGAGCATTACAACTTTATAAGCCAATTTTCCTGATTCTGGTGGATCTCATGATCTGTTCAGAGAGATCAGTTTTAGCAGGGCATTACCGTTCCCTGAGACTTCAAATCACCTCCATTTTCCTGTTTTATATTTCTGATTGTTTAGATGTGCCGTACCTTTACCGGCCTGTGCCTTCCACCTCTCTCTGTTTTGATAAACCTCTTCATTCCACAACGCCTTGAAGTTCTTTAGGTCCACCATCGGCAGAGAGCCTTGCCCCGACGAGCTGCTGTCGGACCCCATGCTCTTCACACTGTACCTTTTGGCCTCATCGGAGCTAATGCTGTTCAGACTGGACAGAAAGATGAGAGTGAAGAACAGAATTAAAAGTCAAGCACAACTAGGAGTCTACAGCCATATTAGCAGCCCTGTGCAGCTGTACTGACAGCACTGCTTTGAGCTAAATGCTAAAATGCTGATGCTTAGTAGGTATAATGTTTCCATGTTCACCATCTTAGTTTAGCATTTAAAAACAAAGTAAAGCTGAGGCTGATGGGAATTCCATTGGTTTTGCAGGTATTTTGGACAAAAAAAAAAAACATTCTTGATGACTGGATAAAGGAGCGCTCTTTCTATTTTACATATGAAGTTCAGCTTACTTGTCATTAAGAGTACTACTTCAATGCTGGGCTTCAGACTTAACATATTCACATAAAGCCTGCTTTACAAACTGAACTTAAAGAAGTGGATGTTTAGGCGACTGGGGTCTGATGAAAGATGCTGTCAATTTGCACTATGGGAAATGTACAATCCAGGGTTTATTGAGCTTGACCCGAACTAGGGACTAAAAGTCTGAATATAAAGCCGCCTGCTGCTTCCATTTTGACCATTCTTCTTCAAATACATCACTGGCGAGTCCCAAAACAATATGGAAGTGCAAAACTAATTGCAGGGGTTCCCCTTTTAGGGATCACCGAAGTTATTCCAGTTCATCACGTGGGGTTTATTTCATGGCAATCAATCCAATGACTGTCAAGGTATTTCACTCCAAACAACAAATATCAATCTCATGGTGGTGCTAGAAGACAAGTCAAGGGATCACCAAAGTCATAATCCCTGTGGGGTAGTACAACATTTCCTGGCAATCCATCAAATAGTTGTTGAGATTTTTCTGTCTGGACCAAAGGGTTGCACTAACAAACCGGCAGACCAAGATTGCAATCCCTTTCCGAGTAGCTTGGCGAAAAAACCATGAGCTTTCAGATTCAGAAGCAGACTGAAAGAAGAATGAATGGAGGACAAGTAGAGCAGAGAGAGGGAGCAGACATAGTTCCAGAGGATTGAAAGCAGCTATAAATACTGTGAGGAAACATTCAAAAGAAACCCATAAGCACCCAGGTGTGCATGCAGACAGGGAGACAAGAGGCAACACTATCTGAGATTTCCACTTGGTTAGCTCCGACTGGAGGCCCACTGAGTGATGCTAATGACTGCTGTTGAGGAGAACAGGGAGGCTGACATTGATGCGCAGGTGCAACGGAAGACACAGAGCCCGACTCTCCGAGTACTGCTTTACTTTCTGATGAGTCACTTTAAAAGACACAAATAACAGATCTTTACAGCATAAATGATCTTTCTCTGGATATTTTAAATATTAGTAATGCAAGAGCAGGTGGAATGTCCTTTCTTATTTGTTTGGTTTCAAAGCCCTGCACATACCTGATTAGATTTAGTACGTGGCTGGAAGAAAAGCACTACGGCCAATTAATTAAGCCAGTGGAGACAAATTCACTTCCTTTTGTCTGTCAAGAGGCTATTGTGTATACCAATCCAGCACTAAGGGCCATTCCTGATCAGGGGAGGCAAGGCGAACTTGACTAGCATCTCTAAAATATCAATTTCAAGGTGTGTGTCTCTGCCTGATGAAAGGTGGAGACACTTCCACGCACAGAAATTGATTACTCATGGAAGACTCATCTGCTGTTCGCAATACTTCCATTAGATATGCTGTTGAGGTTTAATTATGTTATTGAGCAAGCAGTTGGTCAGAAAGGTATGAGAGGCGAAGGGTAGAAAACAGTGAAATTTCCATTGTTGATAAACCAGGCTGGTTGATTAAAATGTACTTAAATTTGCATACAATCGCCCACTTCCATCTGCTCAGTCCTGCTACTAAGCATCTTCTAAGAATCCAAGGTTTTCATTTTCAAATTATCTCTTAGAGAAAGTGCTGCAGCTTACCTTGAGCGTCTAATGCCGGCAAAACCTGAATGGGAGGCCTCGTCGATGAGCGGCTTGATGATACGTTCCATCATGTCCGTCAGCACAGTGAAGGTGGGCACCACGATGAAGTCTATGAACCCTGTTGACAAAGAAAGAAAATCATATCATTTTGTCCATGTTCGCGTTCCTTACTGAAGTGTTTGAATTGTTTAACAGAGGCCCTGAAGAATCACTGTGATACTGTAACATCATAAAATGTCAAATCTTAGATACAGATAAAATTAAGTTCATAGGTATCAACACAACCAAGGACTAATGTTACATTTTGTCCTCTTGTCCCATGTCCCGCTCACTTTTCAAAATCCTATTTCTGTCCAGTTTCAGTTTGATTTATTCACTAAAATCTCACTGTGTCATTAGACCGTCCAGCTGCCAAAATGCAGATGGAAGAAGCTCTGAGCTGATAAAAACATTGATGTGCTTATCTTGGTCGCCTTCAATTATTACTGTGCGCTCACAGCTATTAAAAGGATAGGTTCAAAATTTAATTTTGTGAGTCTATTTTAAAACAATACTCACATACCTATACGTACATTAGAAATGTCCATGGCAATCCATCAAATAGCTGTTGAGATAATTCTGTCTGGACCAAAGGCGTGCACCAACAAACTGACAGACCAAAATTGCAATCTATTTGCGGGGGCGCTAGCTTGGCTAAAAAAACATGAGCTTTAAGATTCAGAGGCAGACTTATTGCCCTGCATTTGGGCTTTCAGGCACCATTATGCAGGTGGTGCTTGTAAGGATTGAGGAGCAACTCACCGATCTGGGACTGTGCCACCATTGTGGACTTTCGGTCGCAGAGTGGAGAGAACGGCAAGCCAAGCTCTGCTTCTTTGTCCCCCTGGAAATACAGCATCTTCCTCAGTCAAACACATTCTCAGAAACACACTCACAGTACACGTACACACCTCCAGCAAACACAAAATGCTCACACTTCTATCAGCACGTTTTGGATTTGTCTGGCCCCCGCCCCAAGTGCTTTTGGGCAGCAAATGTGTTTCATTTTCTCTCCTGGTTTTTCACAGACAGACAAGATGTGGAGTCAGGAGGCAATGTTCTTTGGAGAAGCTATTTATCTGCAATTCTTATCCCGAGAGACAAGGCCTTGTGGAAGCGGCCACAATAACAATAGCACTGATAATGAGAACAATGTGGATTAATAATGGAAGAGATGAAAGCAATGTGGAATCAGTTAAATGCTTGTCCTTCATGTTGACATTTACAAATATTCAATTTATTTTAAAGCCACTAATATCATTATTATTTTATCTTGGTGTTAGATTGCAACTGTGTAAAGAAAAATAAATTGCTTTTGTTGACGTCCAGATGACAACCAGTACAATCCTAAACACAAGAACCATTAGAGCGGCTAGAAGCAATTTAAGTGTACTATTTCGAGAAAAGATGAATCAACTCTACTTCAAATGTGTTTCATATTTGGCAATCCTAAGAAATCCACAGCTGGTCCAATAGAACATATATTTATCACATAGCAGGAAAAAGCACTGGTCATTTAAAGGTCAAGAATGAACCTTCTATTTCAACTTTTAAGCCAACATGGTCCAAAAGTCCTCAAAGTGATCAGAAAAAACAAACATTTTCAAGATCTAAAATTCCTTGACAACTGGGTGAAGTCCATCTGCTGAGGAAGATCATGTGACATGATCTAAAGCTGAAGAACAGCCACTAAATTGATTGTTTTGTCAACAACATAAGTCTGCATTTTGTTTTTGGTTTTCCAGTTCAAGGGCCTGTTTAATGGCATCGTTTACAGGGATCATTAATATTTTTCTTTTAACCCCTACTTCCTGCCACAACAAGTCTTGTGTTTTTCAGAGGTGATGTTTGAACTGTATGGTTGTATTACATTGCATTTCTAATAATTAGTCTCCATATATATAAAGGGGTGGGCAAAATATTAGATTTATTATAAGGCTGTTGTATTAGACTGCAATAGTTCTAACTATTTGCTAACTATGTACCTAATAAACTGTAACTGAGTGTATATTGTATATTGAAATGCATGCTGTGTTCTCTCTACTCCACTCATGATTTACTCTGTGACCTACCAGATACACCCACTCACCTGTCTGAAGAATTCCTCCAGTAGGGAGGTAGTCCAGCGGTGGTGGAGGTCCCAGCTTTTGGCAGGGTGGCTGATGTCTGCTGTGTGCAGCAGCAGGGACAGGGCTTTGGGCTTGTCAATGCTGAAAAAAGAAGATACACAATTTTTAACAACTGAAGTCCACCACAGAGTATCATTCATTTGTTTTGTTGTTTTCTTAAAAGGGCCTGTACACTGAGCTTTTGTGTGTTGAGTGTTGTTTTTCAGTGAATCACAATGTATGTGATTAGTTCTTTAAAATGAAGTTAAATGTGGGGTATACAATTCTAATCCAGTACATGTATTTTTGTCAAATTCAGCGAATATCTCCTCAGGGTCAGCTAGCTGTCTGTTCAGTGTGTGTGCAGAAAAAAAATCGAGTGTGTACACAGCCCTGGCTCTGTAAAGGAGAAACAACAAAGTGGCTCGGACCCCGCCACACAACACTAATCCAGCCGCTCCAGCTATAATTTGTGTGTCAGGTAACATTAAATGACTTGCCCTTAAACGTTTAGCTTACTTTCTAGTTTGCCAAGACATGCTGTTGTTGTGATGTTAGCTATAGTAGCAGGAGCGTTGTGAGTATGGCAGTTTGGAGCTGATGTGCTGGGTCTCGTCCTCTCTGCGTGTTAGCTTCACAGCAGCAACTGTAGTGACAGGTTGCTAACCCACAACTTGGCCAACGCTAGTTACTTGACTTTCTATGTGGTTGTTCACTCTATATCATGGTATTTGTGATGGTATCGGATTTCTCCAGAATCACATACTCACATTTAACTAGTAAAGTAAGTTATAAAAAAAATCTCTACAAATTGTTTTACATTAAGTTTGAATTATAAAAACAATAATCATTAAGCCCTCGAATAAGACACCTAAATCACTACAGGTGAGGTTGAATGGTTTTGGGAGGTACCTAACCTCTGCTTGGTCAATGTCCAGGCAAAACCAACATCATGAAGACAAACAGACATTCCAAATAAATAAATAAATAAATAAATAAATAAATAAATAATTAAAAGCACTGAGTGTCCCTGAAGATAAAGGGTCAATCATAAAAAGGCACAGCTGCAAATGTGTCTACAACAATCTGACCACAAAAATGAACTGACTGTGCAAGAACAGCACATTGCAACATTAAAAAGTTCAAGAGAGTGGATATGTTTTTTTATTGTCCTATATATGCTCAGCATGGTACCAATACTGCCTAGTTTCTGGGTTTACACCAGGGTAAAAATGTGCCCATTTGGAAATTGTAATGCAAATATAATTGTAACGGCTGTACTTCAATTTGACTAACTCTGAATTCTGAAGCCTTGTGTTAGCTTCGACTTAAAATTGAATGCATTTTTACACAGCACAAGGACTGCAGACTTTGTCCCCCATCACCTATATTCAGCTTCACAGCTGGTATGGACAGGGGGAACACTTACAACAGCCAGAAACTATGTCAATTTGTCAATTATTTTAAGATAGACTTGAAAAAGGGTGAACCTTTAAGTGCAACATGCACACAAATAATTTGAACTGGATAAAGTTACTAAGACATTACAAAAGTAAGCAGGCTGCAGGCTGCCTAATTGCAAAAGATGCATAGATATCAGACGATCAAAATATTTCATACTCTCAAAATATGTTATTGCCATGTCTGACTGCGATGGGGTTCATGAGTCTGTAGGTAGGATAATTTCTACTTCAAGGATAAGGCTGATATTCTATATTTTTCATACTGTCCACAAATCCCATAAAAAGACCAAAACCATCAATGTGTCTCTTGATACTTCCCTACCCCGTCTGTGGCCCCAAGCCCATTGGTTGCTATTAAAGACTTAAATCTTTATAACTCACTCATACATAGGAAGTCTTGATAATTTCTTCAAACTAATGTTACTCAAACAGGAGTAAACAGTGCATTTGTTAGGGACTATTTTCAGGGGTGGATTAACACACATTTGGTAGGGAGTGTTACGACAGCAGAGCGGTATGTGTGGGATTGACTCAAAATAAATTGCAGTGTTTGTGTTCATGGTAATAAAAAAACATGTCACCCTGAACAACAGTGTGGCTCGTTGATGGTTTTTTTAATAATTTGTGGGCAACAATGGAGCTCTATGGCACAGAGGACAAAACCTATTATTGTATTATTGTGATCAGTTCATTGCTTTTGGTTTTTGTTGGCAATAAGACATCCTTGTTGTGATGGCACAGATCAGATGGATGCACCCTCAAACTGTTAAATGATGACAGAGCATGTACATGAACGCCCCCCCCCTCCCACACAAACACACACACACACACACACACACACACAGCCGCCTACAAACAGAGAAACACCTCCATCAAAAATAAATGTCCTTTTCATCAAACTGCCTCCATTAGGATAATCAGTTTCCTACACTGGAACATGATGTGAAGATACTTAATTTCACCTCATCAGACATCAGCGATGTCTGAGGTATCACCCGATAACCATATCAAAATATCATGTTTAATGGACTGATGCATTTAAATAGGCGCAAAAATGAAAACACACAGCACAAGGTTAAACAGAGGTGAGAGAGCCTCGCTCAAATTTCCCCTCATTCCATTTGTGGCAGATGGGTCTTGAAGTGCACTCTAAGCAGGCCTGGAGCACAGTGGTTTGAAATTACTTTACATTAGAGTCTATTCAGCATTACAGCTTCCTGCAGACGCAATCTCTCATTCATGTGCATGTGCGTGTGTGTGTGTGTGTGTGTGTGTACCACGTTCTGTAGCTTGATGATTACCTTCCAGTCAGCGAGTTTGAGGTATATTCACAAATATAGGAAGCATAATATTATTGATTCTTATGTTCCTGCATGTTCTCAGGAAAGTGCTTATCTCCATATCACTATTATTATTTTTTGCCATTTTGTAGTCATGTTGAGTGCAATGCATTGTCAAAGTGAAAAGAATACCCTGAGGGCCAACAAGGTTCTTACAGCCGTCTCAGTGTTGCCCCTACATCAGCAGTGGTGACTCATCACGTCATATGATAGGTTTGTTTGATTGCTCTCTTTTATTTCTGTTCGCAAACGGAACCTGGCTGAACTTTGACTCTGTGAATCTGAGAATATTGTAACTGGTCCGGTATTGTATATGATCGGTTTACATTTTAATTTGGGGGAGGTCCACTGTACAAAGTGAAACTCTCAAGGGGCCGCTACAACCTGAAAGGCAACGCTAACGTGATAGATGGAGACACAGAGGAAGGCGTCAGTAGGCTACTAATCAGAAAAGAAGCGGATTACACAACTATTGAAAAAATTGTTGTTGAAAAATGCCTAAAAACGTTGACAGCAAAGGGAAACGCTGCGAACCTTGTTAAACAACCTGCCACGTTTCTTCACTCTTTCACCCACCACTGTTTACTTTTGACAAAGCACCTCATCACTGACTTGCAGCAAACCACCCATCCTCCAAACACAACTGCACTCATCAGATTTTGAAAACCAGATTAAGCATTCTGTCAGTACTTTCCAATTTCATGTAAAATTCTTTTATGTGTGGGTTTGTTACCCAGCAGAAGACTGCCACTAGCTCTTTTCAGAGCATCTGGCTGAAGAAGATAATGCAGAGGACAGAGCTCAGTGCCTTTTAGTAAAAACACAAGCACTTTCAGTAATAAATTCATAGCAAAATGAATCTATCTTTGCTAGCTTGGCAACTCTCTCTGTCACGTGACATTCGCCTAGGGGGCCATGGCCGTCCCTCAATACCACCCTACTGCACAAGCGTGTGACTTCATGACCACTCCTGTCACATATGTGCAAAAATATTAATAAACAAAATGGAATACATGCTGGCCTCTGTACATAGTTTAATACATCTAGTGGTCTGTCTTTTTGGCGTGTATCATTGCAACAGCCTTTGAGATCTTCTTTAAATATGTGCATTTAGAAGATTTACTCTTATTGTTTATATTAATTGCTTCCCTTTTGCAGTCTCCTTTTTTGTTCCACACCATTGAGTTTGATTTAACTGTAGCTATATTTATTGCAATCTAAGATCAAACTGTTTGTGTAATGTTATAATAATTTAACCACCCAGTAATATAACCCATATGAATGGTACTGCAATGCAGAGGGCATTCTCAATAAAATGAAATAGATTTGCCAATACTCAACAACTACAAGTGACTGTATGTGGTGGGGAAGTATTTATAGCTGCTATTTATGTTTGTAGGCACATCTTGCAGATTAGAAGCAGCCAAACAGGAGATCTGGCAAAAACAATATTACATAGTTTGGTTAAGGTTTTCTAGCTGGTCATCTTAGCTGTTGCAGTTTACAGTATAGCAGCAAACCTGCCAGCAATATTTCTACCACCGGCTGTTTTTCACCCAAGTGTGCAAATAAATTTCACCATGCCAAAGCTGGTGTGACTGCACTACAACTCTGCTGCAGACTTCCAGCACAGGAAAAACTCCTTACAAATGTATACATGAATTGCCTTATAATGGTCAATTAGGGGTCGAAGTGTTGAAGCCATTTTGCAGATTTGCCTTATTGATTCATAATTATGAAGGTTGAAGTTGAATTTAATGTATTCATTTTCTGATTGTCCTTCAATAAATAAAAAATGATAAATCATGACATTGAGAACATGAAAATGCACATAGATTTACTGACCGCTCCTAACACAAGCTATCATGTGTTTGTGCCTGAGTAATGCTGTAGTTACATCCTGACATCAGATCAGGTACTCATTGGCAACAAAATATGCACTCCATTGGTTTGTTGCGTTCCTCTTTGAGTACACCCCACAGGGCAGGGTTAATTGAGTTGTAAACAGTGGGTGGTTAGTAAACAGTGACCCCATGGCAGGGTTAATGAAGATGTAAATTGCTGGGATGAGGGCAGGGAGTGTTATCAGTAGTGAAAAAAAGGCAACTGACCCCTCAGGTTGTTGTAGGAAGTTCTTCATGGCCTTAACCTGCTGAAAGTGGCAAGACATATCTGTCGCCAGCACCATCTCCACCACCAGAGCCCGCAGCTCTCTTGATGAAAACAAAGGAGAGACAAAAAAGGAGAGGAAAACATGAGCCATGTGCTGCATAATGAACTGTCAAACTTGTGGATAATAAAAGCCGACTTATTTCGGAAGTCGCTAAAGTAAATGAAGGCAGCCAACGCAGATTTTGAGAGCTATTTATAATATCTGCTTTGACAAGTCCCAGCTTATGCCACAAGAAATCAGATTGCAGCTGTCTCCTTTAACGTAATCTCACACATAACAGTTCCATTTTGTACAAAGTAGTTGGACATTGAAGGTAATCCAACATTTCTGGTTTTTACTCCACGTAGCACAGTTGTTAATCTTGAAAAATAAGACATAAGTTACTTTTGGACTTTGAAAAGGTCACGTGTGCATTGAGAAACTGTTCAATGACCTGTCTGGTTTCCACCTGTCATGTCTGCCTCTCTGGCTGTTCTCTATTACATGTCTGAGTTGTATTTCCCCTTGCTGTCACACCAGCTCTTTCATCTCTGTCTCTCTTTCTCTCATTGTCTCACTGACCTCCAGTCATCCTTGGAGAGGTTGTATAGGATGTTCATCTCGTCGTCATCCTGCAGTAGGCGGTAGGCTGCGCTGACGTGGTGACTCTCCAACACTGAGCGGTCATTGTACAGGATAGCTGTGTCCGACCTGTCAAAGAGAAATAAAAAAAATGTCTCTCATCGGTCTAAATTGGAAAGAGAAATAATAGACCCCTAGATGTTGCTTCTTCTTCAATTTATCAATACAATGTATCACTTGAATGTGAATGTGATCAGTGCCAGTGCCTGTTGCTTATACGGTCTTGCACAGACTTCAATCTGGTTGAACTTTGATCTACTAAATGTAAGAATGTAATATAAGAATTCATGTTCTTTATATGGACTTTTGGACTTTTTTGGAATTTTAATTTTAACTGGAGACTCTTAAGGGACAAAATCTAACAGAAAACAACAAAAAAGGGGGAGAAAGAGCCCAAGACGGTTTAACCTACTACTCTACCTAAATATATATATAAAGCAATATTCAGAATGTCAAAGATATATAGGCTCTACACAACATAAAGGTTCTAAATTTTTACTTAACATGCTTAAACCAAATGAGACAAAGCCCTCCATAACCCCCAGAGAGTTAATGAAAATTGACCACTGATAGTAAGAAGTTTGTGAAGATCAAGATTAGATAACTATCTGGTTCAGTGAGAATAAAACTGAATTTGTTTTAAAATAAGACATGAAATAATCTAGAAAATCCCCTTTCTGAAAAGTATCATGTAGCGAAAAGTACACATCAGGACAACATTATTTATATAAAGTTTTAGAAGTTCTACCCAAAGGCATGGAGTTTGGAGTTAATTTGGAGTCCCGCCCTGCAGGCGATCTCAGTGTCAATGTACAGCCCCCTTGCTGTAAATGAATACATTGATCGGGTGACTCACTGCCATGCATTTTAGATTTTATGATCCATTACCTTGTCTGAATGTGGAAGTTGTTTGTGGTCCCCGTGTGCTCGTAGTCGTGCACAGCCGCCGCAAAGATCATGGCAAAGATCTCAAGCTCAGTCAACCAATGCTGGAGGCAAAGGAAGAGGAAAAGAAGAAGAGGAGGCGAGAGGGAAAAGATGGGATGTGAGGAAGGAGGGGGAGGTGAAGATGAGGAAGAAAGGGAGGGAAAGGTGTTATAGAGGGGAAGCCATGAGATGGAAAAGACAGAGACATCGACAGAAAAGAAGGAAAGAAAAGTAATGAACACAAGAGGAAAGAATGGACAGAAATAAGAGAAGAGAAATGAGAAGCCAGTCAATGGAAAAAAGGGGAAAGCAGGTAATGGTTTATCACGTCATAAAGATGCAGAGGAGAAAAGTGATATAAAGGATGCAGAGAGAGGGATTTGGCACGAGGGATACATTATAGTCAGGGATGAAAGGAAACAAATGGGAAGGAGAAGATAGAGGAAAGGTCAGCAAAGCAAAAAGGAATCTTTAGATAAGACAAGCTCTAGAGAGAATCACATTTTAAAATGTCGCTTTAACACTCTTTAATACTCTTTCCCTTTCAGACAGTGTCTCAGTCTGGTTTGTCACTGTTACCAAATATAAATGAAAAAGTCATGCACTATTTAATTTTAATACCAGTTAACGCTGTCACAAGGTGGGAATACACATCATGTTTTACTATTGAAGTTTTTTTTAGGTCAAGTTTAAACCTTTATGGGAATGAATTGTGAGTACAGCAAAGAAATGACGTGAAACTAGCAGCAACTCTTCAAGGAACATCTTGACATTTTGGGAAATATGCTTATTGTTTTTTTTTTCTGTAAATGTTCAATACTACTCTCATGTCTGCTTGGTAAATAACAGCTACAGACGGTAGCCGGTTACTTTTCTTTAGCACAAAGCTGTGTTTGGATGTCACACATACACTACATTAAGCTGGAGTGGAGCCATTCAACATCGACTATCAACTGTGTGTAGTAATTACATTATATATTGGCATTATATTTGAATTAGGTCCAAATGTCGACCCATTTTTCCAAATAATCCTCTGCTGTTGCCATCATGTATTTTTCCCATCACCGTGTGAAGTTGGCCAAGCTCCACAGCCATAGCATGCAGCTAGCTCTAGGCTTTAGCACTGTTGGTGCTGGGCTGCTGGAGTACAAAGTCACCGGAAGATGATTTAGGCACGCGGGAAGAGAAATGTGCAGCCATCCAATGACGAGATTTGGATTAGTAATCCAAATCTTCCACAAAAAGCCAATGGAATTTCACAATTTCGTTATAGTTATCTTAGTAGTAGAGTAGATTTAAAGTAGACATTAGTCACCTCTTTTCATATCGTATTTTGTGTTTGTCATGGAAAGAAAAGGGAGTTGACAAATGACAGACACGAGTGTGGTATTGTTCCTCTCATCCAACGCTCAGCAAGAAAGTGAATAAGCATATTTCCCATAAAATATTCGGTTAAACTAAAATTGTGTTTCATCATATGAGCGACACCCACATAACCCCCTGAATCCATAGATAAAGACGTCTATCACCAAAAGAACGTGAATAAAATGGACTGTTCCTGAGTGTGTGTGCATGTATTTGTTTTTATTTATGGCTGTTAGTGTTTAATCTGTGAGTGTATGCAGTATGCACACCTGTGAGTGGGCATTTCCTCTGAGATGTGCATGCATCTCAGTGCCCTCGTGTAAAAAGAGACAGGATTTAGATCAGGAGGGCCAGTTGATATTGGTGACTAATAAACAGTGGGGGTGGGAAAGTCACAAGGGGGCAGTACTTAGGGGTGTGGGTGGGGGCAAGATGGCCGAGTCATCCCTCACTATATTTCCTCATGGGGCCGGCTTTATGAATGACCAGTTGATTGTTTATTTAATGGAGTCTTGAGGGCCTGCAAAATGATAGATTCTCCTGCTCTCCCAGGAGCCCATGTTTCTAGAAGTAATGTGGTTTACTCCACAAGGCACTGCCCAAAGAAACACACCATGTCGACAGCTGTCGTAGCCACCTTATTAAGGTGATTAAATAAAAACACTGGAAGCGGGGGCAGCCGGCTGGTTTGCTGGTTGGGGACTTTGAACTCTGCTTTAGTGAGGCTAGTGCTTTTTCTTGGAATGAATGCGGCATCAGAAATGTCTTAAAGTCACACCAGTGGGAAGGAGTGAAATATAGGTCACCAGATGGAAAAAGAACAAAATCAAAATGAAATATGAAGAGTACAAATGAACAACGTTTTGGCAAGAAGAGCGAGAACATTTGACCTTAAATGTTGAGACAATAAAGATTAATAAGTGCCACATTTTGACAGATATTATTAGAATAGTGGGTTGATGTTCTCAAACCTGCCCTGAGTAAGATTTGGATTAAATGGCGATTGGCTCATGGATTCACCAAGAAAAAAAAATATCCATATTTAGCAGCTGCAAGGTAGGCCAAGCTGCAATTAGGCGGGCATACAGCAGCTGACAGAGATGTTCTGAATACCATGTGGATAAAATGATCTTGTTTTCATAGACTAAGCTGTACTTCTACACCTACACAGTATGTTCAACTGGTTTCTGTAGATTTTTTCAACAGATAGGTGTACAGTCAATCCTACTCACCACCATGCCAGTCTTAAGTAGCAAGTAGTGGACAGTCTGTGTGACATCAGCAGCGTGCATCAGGTTGTGGTAGGGGTTTTTATGTTTGCTGTATCCGACTTCTAGGGCCTCCACGAATGACACCACCGCAGAGATTGGGATCTGACGGCAGACAAAACAGCAAATGACTGCGAGGTGAAAAACACTGCAGACAGTGAGAAACATCTTAAAGCTATTTGGTGATTTGAATGATGAGCGCATACAATTTCAATGCGTGCACAGTCCCCTCAGCATTTGAAATTGATGTCATAAAAACATGGATCGTGAATCATTTAGTCTATTGCAGACTACGATTACATATTCATGTCGGCTTCATTGCCCGTGTCATTTACTCTCAGATGCTGTCACTTAAATTGGAGTGTCCTCCACTAGAAGACGCTGTGGAAAATGAGCTCCACCAGTATCAGATGAGATGTCCAACCCCCATCATTATGTGGTCATTGTTGAAATACAACAACACAATATAACACTTAAGAGACAAGATAAGTGAGTGCGCTCACTTCCATCAAATCAGGCATGACGAAGGGGAATAGTGAATGTTGTTATGATCGCTACTGAATATTTTTAGTTTCTCCTTTCTTTAATGACACAAACAGAAGGCATAACAGTGACCAGTGGAGCGTTATATACATGTGGCTTTACCTTGAAACGGCTGATAAGGTCGTATCTTGTGAGTAACTCGTAGAATATGAACTTAAGTGCGTGCTCCCCGCTGGCCTCATTTAAGGCGAACACGTCAAACGACCACTTGTCAACATTCTGTGTAGGGAAGAAAAAGTTTAAATAATTGTGTGGTTCTCCTCAAAAAATGTATTTATTGTGTTCAGAAAATACAAAATCTGTTAAGATAGATGGTGCAGCAATGTCTTAGGAATACATCCAGGTATGTAAGTAAGACTTTGGCACGTGTGTATCTGTGTGTGTACAAAATTGTTATTTCATATCTGTGTGCATCTGCATGGAAGTGTGTGCACATGTTAATACCTTAAGCACAGATATGACAGAAGGGGGGTAGCTGAGTCCCACCATATTGGAGGTGCGTCGGTACATCCTGTTTGGATGAGATAAAGACATCAAATGAAGCCCACCGCATGGGTGTAAACACTAGAGGTTACCACACCAGCCCCAAACCTCAGCCTGGGAGGATCCCCACCAAGACTCACTATAAACCTACACATTAACACAACTCAGTATGAAACTGTGCTGAAAAGGTTAAGTTGTGAAAGGGAACAGCATCTTTTTTTCCACATGCAAAAGGTTTAAGGCTTTGTCAAATATGTGGGACAGAATATAGATTAATTTAATTACAAAATGTAAAACAAGGTTTGTAATTCTCCATGAGATTAGTGGAGGCACTAGAGTCAGCTGGAAGGCAGCAAAGTTGGTATATGTTGCCCAACATCTCAAAAACACAGTGGTAGTACAACAAAATAGTTGCTTTACAACAGCTTCCATAAATGCAACTAAATATCAAGTTTCAAGGACATTGTTTCAAATTAAAAATGGACAGTGTATGCTTCAACGCTGTATTGTACCCCCCTGCTTCACCTTTGAATTTCCATCCTCCCTTTTCCAATCTTTCTTCACTGTAAATATCTGACAACAGACTGTCTGTAAAAACAGATTAAGAAAGATTATAGCTTACATGTTTGAGGCTTACTGATTTGAACAAATGCATGTTGCATGTTAGTGTGTGATAAAGCACAGCCTTGGAGAGGGAACTGTTTGCACCTCTGAATGATTGTGTTTAGCCAGGCTTGCCAAGGCTGAGCTGATGTATGGTCGACTCAGGTGAGCGAGTCACTGTGCAGAGGATGCACACATTTTTCCAGCAGATTGAAAATTTAAAGGACCATACCAGCAATTCATTATTTTCTCTATTAATTGGTTGGTCTATAAAACATTTGAAAACTAGTGAAAAATATCTGTCACAATATCCTACAGCACAATGTGATGAATTTAAACGTCTTATTTTGTTCAACCAATAGTCCAGAACTTTAGTAAAACAATTCTCTCATTAGAGAACAAAGAAACATTAAATATTTGGCTTTTTTACTTAAAAATGACTAAACTATTTATCACACATCTAAATAACACCTGATTACTCTCACAGCTCACTGTGCTGGATTACCTCTCTATATACCATTTTCATTTCGTTTCCATTACACATTCATTACACAATGCCAAACTAAGGATGTTGATAGCAGTGCCTTGAGTAATTCAGGGCTACACTACGTGGTAAAGATAAAACTTCAGTAGAGGAAAGATAAAGATGGTAATCAATATGGATTTAACATCAGTGACAACTTGCTGGTATGTGAATGTGGCTATGTGCATAACACATATACCTCTCAACAAATATACCAGCCTGGACGGCGTGGACGATGCTGCGAAAGCGAGGTTTCTCTTCATTGCGTCGCAGCATAAGGCCCATCTGGCGGGTGAAGGTGGAGGCCAGCCAGTCCCGCACCTCTGAGGGCACTGACTCTGACTGGATGTCACTGAGCTCATCCTCTGTGTCTACCAAACGCCTGAGAGAAGGGAGGGATGTACGTTAAATGACAGACATACACTGGAAGGGAAAATAGACAGATGCAGAGGCTTACCAAAATATTTTTATTATTTATCGTAGCTCTACTTTCAAAGGGGATCAAACTGAAATCCTAGTGCTGTCAATCAAATAATATCACCTCTTATGTAACATCAAAAACATCCCAGGCCTCTTGAAACACCGTGATGGACTTATTTGAATCCAATTGTATGATATAATTCCCCACAGCTACCATGTTGTGTTGACATATACAGGGGATCAAGAGAAAAGTCTGTTGGTTTCCACCCTCTGAACTCAATGCATGTTCTTAGGGCAAAGAGAAAGCATTCAGATCACACTGATAATCACAGTGCTACTTGGATTCTGCACTGGACAGTTCATCATCCTTCATCCTAGAGTGGTCATGCTGGCCCTAATCTGGTGGGATCTAGATGATGAGAGGCTTACATAATTCCATAAGCCAGGTCATATCTCGGATCTTGGCCCCGCATTCAACTATTGACATACATCGACCTAGTATATTCCCTAACCTTAACCATGCTGACTTTACATACCATTATTTGCCACATAAACATCATATTTAGTAGTGGAAGCAGTATTTAAGCACATTTACATTTATTCATTTAGCTGACGCTTTTATCCAAAGCGACTTACAATTGCTATTAATGTCAGAGGTCGCACACCTCTGGAGCAACTAGGGTTTAATTTTCTTGCTCAGAGATTGGAGGACTTGTCACATTGGGGAATTGAACACGGGTCTCTCACACCTAAGCCAAGCTTCTTATCCACTGCCCCATCACCACCCTGGAAGGTAATTTGATTAAGTAAAAGCAATAACACACTGTAAATAATATAGTCTTGCATTTAAATGTTACTACAGTAAAAGCAAAGAAGTAGGTCAGTGTTACATTATTTTATTAATGACGCTTTAACATTGGAGCAGTATTTAAATGTCATAGTTGTTTAAGGAGTTAATTTTATTTGCTTCATATACTTTGTGGTAGTGTAATATGCATCATATTTTATAAACTGATTATATGTTTTGTTTGTGTGAAAAGTAGTAACTATGACTGTGAAATAAATGTAGTGAAGTAAAAAGTACAATATTTTAAAAAGTAAAATACATTCAAAAAAATAGTTTATTAACTGCTTTTGGAAAAGTAGGAACTATGTGATTCCCTCTGCTTCTTGCCCCTTTCTTTCCTCCTCCTTTTCACTCCTCTATATTTTTTTAATTATTTTGTAAGTTTAAGTGTAAGTAAGCACAGTACTAAAATTTAATACATTTACCTAAGTACTTCAGAATTGGGGAAAGGTTAGCACCTTCTATACAAGTTTTAAATTTAGTTTATCATTGTTCATATTGGTGTGAGCCTCTGTAACAAAGCAAAGAGATGAAATGGTTAAAATTAAATAACAATTACAGCACAGGTCAACTGCCATTCTAATGAAAGTTATCTATTTTCCAAAGTCTGGCCTTTGTCAGTGTTGTGCTGTTGTTCTCAATAAATTAACCAGGTCAATATATTTTCCACTGTAGAAAGCTACTGTTTCTTACCTTGTCTCCTCAATGTAAACGGATTCCAGCACCGATGCGGCATACTCAAGGTTTTTCTTGAGGTCAGTGAGGGAAGCCTCTCCTCTCTCCAGTTGTTTCACCAGACATCTTAATCTAAAACAGAGATTCAACAGTCATTTAACAAATAGGATTACTCCCCTGCCATCTTGGCATGATGAATTGATTGCAAATGATATTGGATCAATCAGGCTTGAGTTCCTGCTGCACAATAGGCAACATTGTTTTTCTGTGAAAATAGACTTGGTCTGAATCACAAAGTGGGACAGCAGTAGACAGCAAAATAACATTTGATCAATAAGCTGAATTTAATTGTAGTCTTGGATTTCCACTACACACATCCACAGAAAAGTACAAACCGGCCTTTTCAACACTGCTTTAAAAAACAAGTCACTACTGACCAAAACATAGGGTCAGAGTTGGACATATTTACCCACTGTTTTCATACATAGTCTCCTCCCAACATATCTGTTGTCATGTTGTGTATTGATTAGCATAAGTAAAATATTATCCAGTTGGCTTTTCTCATAAGAGACATTGTGACTTGTCAAACACAGGGGTAATTAATAACATTTATAATGGCTGCATTTTTATCTACATGTGTCAGCTGCAGGGCTCTGGTATTGTGCATGCTGGCTCACTACTAGAACATTTAATTGGAATGACGCCATCGTTAACATTATTAGTTCCACCTGTGCTTTCCTTGCTATGACAAACCGAAGTGTCTGCTGTGTGAACGGTCTAACTCATTCTAAAAATTTCAGATCTTTGATGTCTGCTGCCTCCGATTAGACTCATTTGCATGTATTGGCTATTTAAAATTAAAACAGCTTAAATATTGCAGTTGTAGTTGCTGCTGCTATGTGGCTTCAGACACAACCCCATTTTATTAGGTTTCAGGCATAACTGGGTCTGTGTCACCTGTTTTGCCCTTGAATGGATTCTATTTTTGTAATCTTGAGCTCTCCAACAGTAATATGCAAAGACATAAAATTGCTTTATAAAGTTATAGTAGCTTTCATGGTGGCAGGCATTTGTGAGCAATTGCTGGTTTTATGTGTGACATTATCAAAAAAATCCCCTTTACTGGTAATTACTACATATACCAGTTGAGTTTTTTAGTGGTGTATGTACAGTTGGGTAATTTTACATTGCAGTATAATAAGGAACTCTCCTAACATGTAAAATTGGTCATGTTGTGTAGGTTTAACTGAAAAATTATTCAGTCTTATGATATTGGATTGATACAACATTGCAAACCAGCTGGTAACAACTGAAACGATCAAATCATCTTCTCCGTGTTATATTTTTCAATACTAAATCACTTATGGCTGTAAAGCAATGTGTGTACAGTGTTAATCCAAATATTCCCAAGCCCTTGCAAAAGCCCACCAAAAACAGCATTAAAGAGAAAACCAACTTAACATCAATTTCTGCACACTGCAACCTCTTGCAGTATACCGCCTGCTGCTGTGCTGGAGGTCACACACTCCCTTTCACAGTGAATGCCTACAGAGGCTATGCTTGTTGTTGAATTATTAAGCACAAAGGTGGTGAGGGTAGGAGGTTTCAGGTGCTCTCATTGATCACATTCCCTGAAAGCAGCTGCAGTTTTTAGCACAGGCTCCAAAGATGATTGGGTAAAAATGTCTCAATATAAATATTCATGAATGTAGTTTGTCCCATTCATTTATGTTTTTTAGTTGGGGGTTGGGGCCTGAATGTATTCTGTGTGCAGCAGTGAAACTCCACACGTTACTATATCACATAATTTTCTACACTCTATAACTTATCTTTTGAATGCTGAAAGAATCCCTCAAAAATAAAGGGATAGTATGTAATCCAATCTGTTTCATTGGGCTGCAAGGCCTCAATTTGTACCACTGACATTCTTTCTGCTGTGCAAAAATATCAGATGGATATGCTGAAAATAATCTGGATCCACCTCTGCAAAAGAGCCACACAGTCGTTATTTTCATATTCATGCGAAAATGTCTGTTAGATGTGAAGAAAGGCCAATCCTCATGGAAAAGAGTTTTTGACTTCTATCACTCGCCCGTCTCACAGAACAGATACGCTTCCATTTTATCAAATATATCAACCTACACTGACTCCCAGAAACATGAGCCTTCCCTGGAACCCCTGCTTTGAGTATTTTTTCTCTGCCGCACTTACTGAAGTGTAATCTCCACAGACAACTGTCTAAACCACACAAATCTCATATGTTTTGAACTTACTAATGGTATCTGTAATGGCTGATCAAGTCTCCCAGTGTCACTATGAGCTTTCTGGTTTTACTATAGGCACTAGTGAAGGGCAATGAAAATCAATAAATCAACAAATGTGTCAGTAGCACTTAAGCGCTATATATCTTGCTTCTAATGGGACTAGATTCCCAAGTAAAAGTCTAAAGCCATGCTAGTGGCTCTGTGAGGTTGTACTACGTTGTAGAGCACAGTGTTGCTTTGAGCTAAATGCTAACATCAGCAATGCTACCCTGCTCAGAATAATATTGCTAGCATGTTGATGTTTTCAATGGAGCTGTAGATGGTGGCCCAGCACCAGGGGGCGATGGAGAGGGGTTATGGATGAACTGTGCTCCATTAGGACAGAAAGGGTCAAGTCATGTTGACGTGTAGCAGCTATAATGTTTACTATCTTAGTTTACCACTAAACACAAAGTACAGCTGAGGCTGATGCGAAAGTAATAAACCAGTAGTAGTGGACCTGAAAATATGACCTGATGATGGCGTGATGATGGTCCTTGTGCACATGCAGAAGATAATGGCGACCAACAGAAAAACAGCTCCATAGCGCTACTGGATGTATGAAGCTCCACAGGGAACCTTTAACTATGACAACATTTGCTTCACTTGCTGATATCTTATACTTAAGCTAATGACGGCTATTTTAGGAATCATAAGGAAGTGAATGGATGAAGGGTAAGCTGCAACTCTAGAATCACTGCACATGTGATCTGCTTGGCACTAATGATTGTTATTAAGAACAGCTGTGTGCCTGATAATTCACAACAATAGAAAAAAAAGCCTACCTCCTTCAACAAAGCTCTGTGTCAGACTATAATTTACTATACAATGTTGAAATATGTTCTGTTGGTCATTTGTTTTGACTTTACATCTTGAATAGCAATGGTGCTGGCACGTTGTGCTTGTTTGGAAAGCCCATCTTAAATGACCTTAGCACGTGTTAGTGAAAGAATTGATTGTCTCTAGTGAGTGGTTCTGTAAAAAATCTTTGTCACAGGCTCATTGCTTTTGTTTGTCTAACAATAGACAAAACTCAAAGCCCAATCAATTTTTGTACAATCAAAAGAAACCTCCTCCAGAAACCTCCTAACCAGGAGGCCTTTATAAGAATAAATACGTTTTCAAAGTGTTGAGATGAAAGAAAAAATAATTTAGAGAAACAAAGACTTTGTTCTTCTTTTCCTACATCCCTTAGCACACTGCAGTTTGCATGACAAATGTGAAAATACAACCATTCAAAAAAGAAGCCACTTGGGCTTCTTTTAACAACTATAAATAAAGACGTGATGATGAGTCAAGTGCCACGAAGTACAATAAATCAATGTATCTGCCAACCAAAACAAAATAGTCTCATTTCACCTGCTGTCATTACCAAGTGGGCCAACACGCTGGGTTAATAGCACAGGTCAGGCCCAAAGTAACTCCTGGGCACAGAGCCAACTGGGAAGTTGGAGCAGCCTTGTAATTTTCTATGGCTGGAAACTTTGTGGTGAGGCAGACAGCGAATATTCTCAGTTCCATTCACTCTCGATCCTTGGCAAAATAGCTTAATCTCTTATCAATAGGAACTTGAAAGGAATCTATTGAGATTTGTGAGCCAAACATGTTGAATCACATTGATTAAAGTTGTTACTTACAAAACAAATATCCAAAAGATTAGTAAATAATAAAAAGCACATTAATCTGTTGATTATTTTAACAGTTAATTGTTTAGCCTATAGAATGTCCAAAAATTCTTCAAATGTCTTGCCTTGTCCAACAAAAAGTCAAAAAATATAAAAGATATTCAATGTACAATGATATAAACAGAGAGAAGCAGTAAATTCTTACATTGGACAAGCTGGAACTGGCAAAGTTTTTGGCAAAGGTAAATTACTTAAACAATTTATCAGTTAAGGAAAAGTAATGTAGCAGTGATACTTTAGAGTAGCAAAAATATTTAAATGTAAATACTGGCACTGGTGAGTGCAAAAAGAGAGGATATTAATATAAGTTTATAAAGAGAGTATTGCCTTGAAATAGATTTGCCAAACTACTAGCCTGAGAATATTGCCAATACATATAAATGAGATACAGTTGACAGTAGTGATAAATATGGTGAAGGCACTGACCTGAGTTGCAACTGTATGTGACTTCCAACATAAATACAGCACATAAGTTACAAACCAGGCTTAAAATGGAGCAAAAATATTGAACATACAGAAGCAGAGCAGAAAAGTGG
Organism: Micropterus dolomieu; assembly: GCF_021292245.1. Lineage (NCBI taxonomy): Eukaryota > Metazoa > Chordata > Actinopteri > Centrarchiformes > Centrarchidae > Micropterus > Micropterus dolomieu. The sequence goes on along the minus strand of NC_060155.1, from coordinate 10,952,371 downwards.
TTTGAAGACACTTTGACTTTTTCTACAAAAAAAGGGTCACTATTGGAATCCTTTCTAACAAACAAAAACAAACAAAAATTCATGCTGATCACAGTTGCTGCCCCCCCCCCCAAAAAAAAAGATTACAATACACATTTTGTTTGATACAATAATAGCTGGGCCCTCTCCCTTAATCTACAATTCTTACAATTTGTAAGAATAAAGAGTCTAAAGATAGAGAGTGTCATATATTGTGTACAGATTTCAAAGTCCTCTGAGATAAACTTGTGATTTTGGACTATAAACTTGTTGTAGCTGCACCAGATTACAAGCAACTCCTGTCTTTCTGTCTGAACAACCCTGTGTCATCAGCAAACCTAGGTAGTTTGACAGAGAGCTTATTGGAGTTGCAGAGGAGACAGCTCATAGACTACCCCACATTCAAAACAATCCTGGCACGTGTACTTGAGCTGTCGTGATGTGAGAAATACAGGTATAGTGGCAAATTCAATATGTCCTTATTGACTTTTTCATATGTGAATGGATTAGGACGATATTCTTAAAGATGTTTTAACTGCAGAGGTCAGAGTAACAGGACTTTTTAGGTAGTGAACTTACAACAGGATGAGAACCAAAAAGCAAATAGCTTGTGATTGGAAATATACACAGAATATGCACATTTGTTTGCTTTTTATTCCTTGTCAAATATCAGAGTTCAGGACTTTTTCAACTCTGCACTTTTGAACAGAATTGAAAATGGATCATCAATCAACATTCCCTGAACAACCCCTAAGTAAATAATTTAACTCATAAAATCCCAAATTTTGTCTCATGGAGGTATTTTTTCCCCGACTAAAATGACAAACTCCAATGGCCGCAAGGTTGAGCAGGCCAGTGACAGAGCGAGGTAAAAACATGAGCCTCCAGCTGTCTGCCTCTATATCTGAAGATGACAGATTTATTTGTTTTCCCTTATAGGGGTGAGCAGAGAGCACGGAGAGGAGATTAAAGATGGAATTCAGGTTGAGAGCATTTTCCTCCTCTATTCCTGTTGCCTCCAGTTCTTTGGCCTCGACTGACCTGCTCAGAGAGAAGAATGCGAAAGAAAATGAGACGACTGGAGTGTCAAACTAGAGCCGCCCTGCAGTGTACAGTGGGGCTTCACAATGCTCAACCTCTCGACAGCTGTTGTGGCAGTCATAAAATTAACGTGGGAAAAAAAAAGGAAATTAAACAACAGAGGGTAACGTAACAAGTTTTCTCCAACAGTTGCTTTGTCACTCAAGTAAAGAAAAAAAACACTCACTGGATACCCACTGGGAAAAAGAAATGTGTATCCCTTTGTGACCTAACTCATAATAAAAACAGGTCCATTTCTGCTTTGAGATGCTGCAGCTAGACTCAGAGCCTATTTTCCACACAGCAGAAAACAGGCGATAAATGGGGCTGATTGAGCAGAGGGGAATGAGAGCAGGATGCAAAATTTGGTTGTCGCCTGTGTTCCAATGACATTGCAGCCTAGACGGTGTGTAGTCAATGGCCCGGGGTCAATGTAATCATCCAGGGAGATTAGCTTGCTTTCAGGGAACACACAGGTTTTGGGGCTGATAAGCGGTACAAGGCCTGTAAAAACACGATGACTTCATTAAGCCATGGTACCACATATTCTGCAGGCTCAGCCATGATTTGCAACTGCAGCAGAGCAGCTCGTCAATAAAATACAACATTTTGGCAAGACAGATGGGGAGAAGCTTGAATCTGAGGCATGGTTTAATCTGGAGTTAGCTTCTGACAAACATAAAACTGCTCAGTAGACCTTTTTCTATTGATTGTGGTGAATTTTTAATTGCACTCTACTTAATTAACCAAATGGTTTTCCTCACGAAATAGTTTTTTGAAATGTACTATGATGTATTTGAATGATCATAGAGTGAAATGTTTAAGTAATCGTAACATCTTAGATTTATGTTTACTTTATTCTTCCTTATTATTACTTTTAAAGCATTTTTTTTTTGCAATGCCTGCTTCACAGTAAACAGAATGTAAAAAAATTGGGACCCAAGTCACAATTGCAATTATTTTGATCATTGATGAATTGGTAATTATTAGTTAATTGTTATTATTAGTTATTGTGAGAATAAACTGAATAACTTTGGAGGGTTTCACTGCTGATCAAGAAAAACAACATTTTAGGACATCAACTTGGCGTCTACTGTATTAGGATGGTGTATTTTTTTCAGTTTTTCTGATGTTTTATAGACCAAATGATTGATGATGATAATAATAATAATGAAAAGGCATTTGAATGTTAAATATATATATATATATATATATTTAAGTGAAAAAGCAACTGGACTTCTTGTTGTCTGTCTAGGCTTCTTGACATTCTTTCAAGAGTTTTAAGAATCTTAATAAACACAACATACAACAGTTTATTTGTTTAGCATTATTTGTAATAAGACAAGCTTTTAGTCTTACACAGTCAATGCTTTACTCCTGTGTGTCTTCTTGGTTCGTTTTTTTGTCAAGATAGCTTGCTATTCAACAGTCAACACTGAAATCTCAAATTTGAGACCCCCCATGACCACATTAATGTGCCATAGGTCAGCAGGAGAGTTGAATTGAATTAAATGTCATCATATTGTTCTAAAATTCGAATTAGAAGTTTTAGCAGTAGCAGATCAATACAAAAAAACCCATACAAAACAGTCTAGTCTAGTTTTACAGAAAAGCTAGCTCTGATGATAATACAGCAATGTGTTCCCTCTTGGCTTTTGATGAAAAAATATTCTAATTTGGAAAGAAAACTATTGAAAATTGTCTTTGGATTCAGAAGCATATCTGATACAGACAATAGAAGTCAGTGTCTTCTGTTAAAACACCCTTAAAGTCCTCCCTCCTCTCTTGATTCTGTGTTGCTGTGGAATGTGAGCTAAATGCCTAAATTGTATGTAAATACAAATGCTAATGTAACACCCACACTGAACGTTGGTGGCCATTCAATTTTGGGTGGGAACAACTACAGCATGCTCAGGCTGAATGTTTCTGCTGCTGCTGATGGCTCTAATTAAAATTACAAATGCTGTTGCAGTGCAAGCGAGATGCACTCTCTGAACAATATTGGTAACTCCTTAAAAAAGTTCTGATATCTGTTCTAAACAAAGCCTTTCCCGTGGGAGGTTGCAAATGACAGATGTGACAAGAATGGCGGGGGACAGAAGAAACCTTAAAAAAGATCAGTGGTTAGCTGAATGCAACCCACTCATGTCAAAGTCTGCCAATCAAATCCACAAGATGAAGTAGATAAAAAACCTTCAATAACGCTATGAGCACAAAATAAAAAAGAGAAAGAGCCTCTGGATCAAAACAGAAAGACTTCATGTCTTCAAAATAATTTTGATGCAAAACAAGATTTTAGATATTTAGTGATTAGACCCTTGTGTGTCTAATAGATATAGGATAGATATAATCAAATATTTACAAAAATGTGTATATATATATATATATTTGTACACACAAAAGTGAGTACACCCCTCACATTTTTGTAAATATTTGATTATATCTATCTTTTTGCTGTAATTTTGTAATCACTCTAAATGTGCACTAAAAATTACATGGTCAATTCGGACCCAGTTTGTTTATTTTGTTTATTTTTTCTTGTTTTTATAATAATAATAATAATAATCTTTATTTGTAGAGCTCTTTTCAAAAACAAGTTACAAAATGCTTTAACAAGTGTAAAGACAATAATACCCAAAAGACAATAATACAAAAACAATACAAGGTAAAAGCAAGAAAACATTGAAATGACTAAAATACACGTTTAAGATAAATATAAAATAAGTAAAATAGAATAAAATAAAGTCAAATAAGATCGGTAAAAGGCTCTCCTATAAAAGTATGTTTTAAGAAGGGACTTAAAAGAGTTCACTGACTCAGCCGACCTGATTTCCTCGGGCAGGCTGTTCCAGAGCCTCGGGGCCCTGACAGCAAACGCTCTGTCCCCTTTAGTTTTCAGTCGAGACTCTGGAACAGACAACAGACCTCTGCCCGAGGATCTCAAGGTACGTGCTGGTGCGTATGGGACTAAAAGGTCAGAAATATAACAAGGCGAGAGGCCATGAAGAGCTTTAAAAGTGATCTATACAATTTTAAAGTCAATTCTAAAACATACTGGGAGCCAGTGTAATGAAGCTAAAATAGGAGTAATGTGGTCATATTTCTTTGTTCTGGTTAAAAGCCTGGCAGCTGAGTTCTGGACAGTCTGGAGTCGAAAATGGTCTCGGTGTCCTTAAAAGTTAACATAGATCGAATTTTTGCTATATTTCTAAGTTGATAAAAACATGATTGAACAAGCTTTGTGGTGTGCTGCTTTTTAAATTTCACTTCTATAGGCTCAACGCAGGCTTTTTATGAAACTGACCATCATGCCTCATTATATTCAACACCAGAGAATGAATAATTTTAGCTTCAGGAAAATTAATCCAACTGAAGTATTATCTGTTATCACCAATTTAAAGTTTAACAAAGGTCCAGGTTTGGATGGACTGGAAGTAAAATTTATTAAATGGGCTGCTCATATATTAATGTACGCTCTAGCAGACCTATTTAACCTTTCTTTGTCTACTAGTGAAATACCATATGTTTGGAAATTTGCAAAAGTGATTCCCTTACATAAAAGCGGCAATTCTCTTGACCTTAATAATTATAGACCCATTTCTACCATCTATACAATTGCAAACATTTTTTGAAAAATTAATATACACTCAACTATTCTATTAGCTTACAGAACATGACATACTATTATCCTTTCAATCTGGTTTCAGACTCAATCATTCCACTACTACAGCCCTATTGAAAATTACTAATGACATATCCTATTCTGCTGACCAAGGCAAATTAACAGGTGCAATTTTTATTGAAATATCCAAGGCTTTTGACTTGGTGGATCATCATATATTACTGCAAAAATTAGAAACCATTGAACTAACTAAGAATACACTGGCAGTGCGCGTTTATTGAAAGGCATCAGTCTGATCTTTTTAATATCAAGCAAGGGGTTCCACAAGGTTCTATAATGGATCCCCTTCTCTTTTCTATTTTTATTAATGAACTCCCATCATTACTTAAAACTTCGAATATCCATTTATATGCAGATGATACAGTAATCTGTATCACTACTCACTGTTTGTGCTAAATATCTGGGGCTATGGATTGACTCTGAATTATCATATAGAAAGCATATTGATTATATATGTAACAAGACTGGCCGTTCTATTAGGGTTCTGTACAGATCAACTGTTTCACCATGAATGTAAAAAAAAAAAGGCTGGTATCTCAGTTGTTATTGACTGTTATCGATTATCGAGACGTGTATCAAAATGATTCAAGAATTGATCTGATAAAAGTTTGTGTTAAATTGAATAGTTTGTGCAGATTTATTCTTAATTGTCACTTTCAAACCCACCACTGTGTAATGTACAATCAACTGCAGTGGCTTTCTCCCGATAATAGACGACAGTTACACTGGTATCAGTTTCTTTACAAATGTATTAATTAATTAAAAAGTGACTGGAACAATCTGCCAACTTTCTTGACATCTCTGCAGTATCTTGGTTCATTTAAAAATGCTCTTATTATTCACCTTACAACAGACTGATCCTGTTAATTATCCTTAATTATTTTTACTTACTGTTATACTGTACTGTTTTACTATTAATGTTGGTGTCTAGATTTTGTGACATGTGCATGGTACATGAGTGAGTGTTTTTTTTCTTTCTATTTTTGTAATCTTAAAGTGTTTACTATTGTAAGTTTGTTTGATGTTTGCTGTATATTGTGTAGTCTATATTATTGTATGTTTTTGGTCAGGACCCCCTTGAAAACGAGATGGTACATCTCAAGGTGTTTTTATCCTAGAAATAAATTTAAAATTAATTAAATTATAAGCAACAGTAATACAAAAAAAATAACACTGGATCAAAACATCCCATTGTCTTGGGTGGTTTTCTACTCTTGGAAGTTAACCCAGTATTGCATTGGTTCTGTTTTGACACAAATTGGGTAAATGTTGCGGATACAAATAATTACTGTATACTAATAATGTTCAGAGATTGCTAAAACATCAAACTGTGTAGTACACACAGAAAACAGGGACAACATGCCAGTATTACATACATTAACACGTGACCTCAACATTGCATACCACCACTTTAATTTTTCAGCTCCATGTAAGGCTATGAAGGTTTTTTAATAGCCTTTCGTGAAGAAATGTCTTATCTAAAGTGGATTGACTTAGACCCTAAATTCAACTGCTGTAAATTCTACCCTTTTGCCCCAAATGTGGTCTCTGTTTTGACCACTGGAGAGAAGTCTTTTGACTCTGAGGGGCAGCCTAGTAAATAATAATAATAATATAATAATAATAATCTTTATTTGTAGAGCACTTTTCAAAAACAAGTTACAAAGTGCTTTAACAAGTGTAAAGACAATAATACCCAAGAGACAATAATACAAATATATAAAAATATAAACAGACCTTCTTTGTTCACATCATACTGCAATATATCTGGTTGTGAATGAACACATTTCAACCATTTACATTGTGCTGCTGTTTGGAGGCAATAATGTTGAAGATTGCTTTGGGCAGTTTTATGAGGTAGGTGTTGTCTGAGCTTATGAGATTGAGCTGTGTGATTATACACACATATGAAAGTGCAGCATTTAGTGCGTGAAAGTGAATGTTATGTAAAATAGTTTGGGCATTTTCTCTGTATTTTGTACATTCACAGTAACACAAAATGCAAAGAAAAATATCACAGAGCATCGGAAACAAGACAACAAAGTAGACACATGTGCTCATCTTTTAAAGTGTCCGTGGTCACACCAATGTAGGTAGGTAGGTTTATTGTTTCAATATAACAAGTTATAGAGTGAAACTGAGTTTAACTCCCTTCTGCTACATAGCAAGATAGACAATATACATTAATACAGAATCAATTATAAAAAATGGTAAACAGAAATGCAGGATAAGCGGTTGACGATGGATGGATGGATGGATGGATGGATGGATGGTAAACAGAAATATATATAAGGCCTATAATCAATGGAGCAGTGCTGAGGATGAATTAGAGTTTAAGAGTCTGATAGCTTGGGGGAAAAAGCTGCTCTGCAGTCTGGTGTTGTGGCAGCAGAAACCTCTATATCTCTTCCCAGAAGGCAGCAGGGTGAACAGGCTGTGGCTGGGTGGGTACTCTACTTTAGTATCCTTTGGGCTCTGCGTAGGCAACTCACCTCACTGATATCGCTGATGCTTGGGAGATGGGTACCAATGATCCTCAAGAAATATAGTCATTTCTGAGCTTTCTTCACCAGCGTGGAGATGTGAGACGACCATGTCAGGTTCTCTGTGAACCTGAAACTATTTACCTGCTCCACCTCAGCACCACTGATGTAGACAGGAGTGTGTGTCTTTATCTCCTTCTTCCTTAAACGATCAGCTCCTTCGTTTTGCTGTTGTTGAGCAGTAGGTTGTTCTCTGAGCACCACTCTACAAGATTATGAATTTCCTCCTGATATGAAGTCTCATAATTGTTTGAAATCAGGCCGATGGTGTTGTCATTCACAAACTTCACAACAGAGATCTCTCCATGTAGGGGGGATGAGTCGTGGGTGTACAGCGTGAACAGGAGTGGGCTGAGCACACAGCCCTGGGGGGCTCTCGTGTTGAGCACTAGAGTAAAGGAGGTGTGTCTGCCAATCCAAACTGACTGGAGTCTGTTTGTGAAGAAGTCCAATATCCAGTTGCAGAGTATTAAACCCAGAGTGCTGAGCTGGCTGATCAGTTTCATGGGGGAAGATTGTGTTTCTGAAATCCACAAACAGCATTCTAATGTCGGTGTTGTTTTTCTCAAGGTGTGTAAGGGCTGAGTGGAGGGAAGTGGAGCTGGTATCCTCTGTGGATCTATTGGTTCTGAAAGCAAACTGGTGAGGGTTCAGGCTGGCTGGGATTGTGTACAATGTGGACATAAAGATAAAAGCCGTGAGAAAATCAGCAGTTTCCAGCCTGCACTCAATGACTCAATGAGAGGCAATGGACCATTTGCCAACAGTAGAGGGTAGGCGTTTGATTTAGCAGCAGCCAAGTCAGCATTTTAAAAGGTTGAGCATTCATCTGCCATATGGGCTTTCATTGTCCCATTTAACTCTGTATGTATTTCAAAGCTTCATGTGAAATAAACCACCATTAATTCATACTGCCATCCAAGAATCTTAATTCGATGGCAATATCTAGAGTGCAGGTAAGGTTTACTTCACAGCAGATGATAATAATTGGACTTTTCTCATCCGAAAAATGACAAAAAAGGATGTTTGTTCAAACACAGAGAAGAAAATGTAGATTATTGTGTTTTATCTTTGTAGTGTTGGCAATTGTTTCTATCAATCATGATAACACTGTATTCTCCAGAGTAATTGCTGAGATCTGGGAACAAGGCAAGGCTGCTACAATGAAGTCTGACGGAGCAAAAGCACAAGACACTTAAACAAGCCATGGTTACGTTTATTCATTTAGCTATCCATTTAGATTACCCAAATGTTCTTACGCCCCACTGCAGAGGAAATCAGAGAATGAGTATAACTATATCCAACGAAGGTTAAAGTCAAGGGCAACTGGACTTGGTTGAAGATACTGGAAGATGTTTCGTCCCTCATCCAAAGGACTTCTTCAGTTCTGACTGACTGGCAGGGAAACTCAGCTATTTAACCTCAGTGGGGTCGTTGGCCCGGGTCATCGATACCGCTGGTTCGTTAGTGTTCCTTGTTTCTGTGACGACAGTCGTTACAGTCGTTAAGACTACCGGTGGCCAAGACTGAACGACCATCGTTGGTATCTTCACCTGAGGCCAATAGGTTACGTTTGTTGAGTTTCCTGGGAAGTGATGAAAGGACAGCATTGTAAGTGGGGGATAAGTGGTGGCGTAGACCCCCTCCCCTGTTCAATGACGGCTTCTCAACCCGGGTGTAGATGGCTTCCTTGACACCTCTTTCAAACCATCCATCTTCTCT
>NC_060155.1:10873827-10943226 GCF_021292245.1 Micropterus dolomieu | reverse complement strand
TGGACTTGGTTGAAGATACTGGAAGATGTTTCGTCCCTCATCCAAAGGACTTCTTCAGTTCTGACTGACTGGCAGGGAAACTCAGCTATTTAACCTCAGTGGGGTCGTTGGCCCGGGTCATCGATACCGCTGGTTCGTTAGTGTTCCTTGTTTCTGTGACGACAGTCGTTACAGTCGTTAAGACTACCGGTGGCCAAGACTGAACGACCATCGTTGGTATCTTCACCTGAGGCCAATAGGTTACGTTTGTTGAGTTTCCTGGGAAGTGATGAAAGGACAGCATTGTAAGTGGGGGATAAGTGGTGGCGTAGACCCCCTCCCCTGTTCAATGACGGCTTCTCAACCCGGGTGTAGATGGCTTCCTTGACACCTCTTTCAAACCATCCATCTTCTCTGTCTGAGTCCGAGTATAACTATAGGATGGATGGTAGCTCAAAGTTGAACCAGGAAGTCTGTAAACTGTGATAGGTGTTTACAAGGGGCAGTCTTGGTAATCATTTGCCTTTGTTTTTTCTTCCAAATACATTTAGCAGACCTGGGATTTCTTCTGATCATATCACTGCTCCTGTGTCTTGCCCATCAGATTATGTTTTAGAAATGGTGGTATGTGCCAGGATCTCAGCTGTTAACTTGATTGTAATAACAATAGGAATAATAGCCTAAACTACGAAAATAAGATCCAATTTGTGTAAATTAGAGTTTTGCCATTTCTAACTTTGGCGCATCCCAATGAAAAAAAAGATTATTAACATTAGATCCTCACCGATCCTGTCGGCATGTCAGGAGATGTTATATATATATATACATACACACACACACACACATACATATATACATACATACATACATACATACATACATTATACTGGGCAACAATTACAATTTTTAATCACGATTAATTGCATAGTTATGCGCAAAATTGAATAATGAATTCTAAAGTAGTGTATTGCGCAATTTTAATTAAAATAACTAATTAAATTAGCCAAAGTTAACTTCCGTTCTGATTGTTTATTACTGGGTTTGTGTTTACTGGCTAATATGGTGAGTGATATCCAGTACAGTGTTTCCCATACATTCATTTATTTGTGGCGGCCCACCACATTATCAGCGCTGACTGCCACATATTGATATCCTTTTGTTTTTTTTTACTATTTAAGATGGGAAAACTTGTATTTGAGTGTATCTGTCACAGTTGTGCTCGCCTCACACACATGCCCACTTGTCGCCCTGCCAGTCAGAATGCCCGCACCTCCCTTCCTGCACGCTCACCTCTCATTGAAAATTAATTATGAGGTGCGTAAATAGCTTCCCGTGTGAAAAGGCCTGAAGTTGAATTGTCTTGAACTTTTTGTACGCAACGTGCAGCACAGATCATTGGATGAGTGACTGATCCTCGCTGTTTGTGAGTTTCCAGAATCTATTACTATTTACAGAAGTCCCATCAAGTAAACTTATGTAGCTAGCATATAATTTTAACTTAAGTTAAAGAGGCTCCAGCTGTGTAGCACACAGAAGCTGTTGCCTTGGTTACTATCCGCGGGGCCAAGCGACTACGTTGCGATTGTAAGACCGATATCTTCCCCAGTACTAATCAGCATGGAGCGTGTAGCTATCGACTTTGCTATGGCATTTGATTGATTGTGTTGCTTTTGTTTATCTATTTCTTCCACACGCTGCATCCAACGTAGTCTGCCGAAGCCTCCCTCCACTCATTGTTTGGGTGGGTGATTTGCAGGCTGATCAACATCCCACTCCTGACCCATGGTTTGACTCTATGTGTACTCAGAGCGAGTGAAAAACAGACTTTCAAAATAATAACAATAAAAACTGCCTTAACGTGCGATAAAATAATTGTTAGTGTTACATATATATATACAAATAACAATCAATACCTTACAATCTGAAAAATGCAACCTTTAATTAGAAGGAATATTCTGACATTACCTTAGACCAGGTTTTTGTTGGTTTCTGCTGCTTGAAGACAGCAATGCACCTGACCACACCTCATTTTAAGACCAACACATTCATTGGCACACAGGTGGGTGTAAGTAAATTTGCTACTTACGCAATATGGGCATCTGTCAGAAAAAGTAGCAATGACACTTGTGTGAATAAAAAAATATAGCTTTTTAATATAGAGTTTGGCACATCATCTTCCATACAGACTGATGACATAGACAGAGAACATTGGGTTTTGATCAAAGATTATAGAGGCTAATAAATGAATGAATGAATGCGGTGGGTGGCTATTTGTGAGTTGTTGTACTGTTGAATGTACATTAATGAGCAAGTGCATATGTATTTGTGTTGTGTCTGCAAGAATCAAAAGCCTCTCTAAATCCAAACTACATTTCCTTTAATCCCAGTAAGCAATTTGTGAGTTCTGGGAAGTCATTTGTTCTGCAGGGAAATAAAACAACGCCAAGAGCTTAATGGAGTAAAGTCAGTCTGCACAGAAGCAGCATTACAGCACGACAACAGCCAGCAATGCGTCACAGAAGCACCAAACCTGTGTATCGGTATGTGTGTTGTGTGTGGGGGTGTTTTGGTCCGTATTTTAACAGCATGATTTAGGCCTCATGTGACAGAGTTATGTAGCTACACTAGGTAACACCCACTGGAGCAAGTAAGTGCATGGCCAGCAGCCAGAGGAAACTCTGAGAACTAACTGATCATAATGAGTAACACACTGCTGGCATTGCTGAAGGGAAACTTTACACCTGCTTTAAAAATACTGAAAGAAGGGATATTCAAAGAGAACCAGGTATAGACGAAATACACATATACTTCAGTTAATTTAAAAAAGTGAGATGACTGATTTAATTTTCATCACATCTCACCCACTGCATGGTTAAGAAAATTGCTGTTTTAAAAAAAACAAAATGATTCAATTAAACATTTTGTTCACGAAAAAGTGTTCAATCTGTATTTCGTACATATTTCAGATTATTCACACAATGCAAGCGTATATCTCATGTCTGGATTTGGGTTAATAATTTATCAGGGTGAAAATAATAATTATAAGATTGAAGTTGCAGTCAGAAAAAGGTACACTCAGTCAACCTTGACTCCAAGAAATTGTGTTAATATATTATTAATTATTATTTACAAATATACATTGCTAGCAGATGACGAAGCAAATTGTAGAAAGGTGGTTAGGTTTAGGGCAACACAAGCACTTTGGTTAAGGTTAGAAAGAAAGAAAGAAGTAAGAAATATTTAAGCAAAGTAATAAAATAGACATAACATTTTGTGATATCAACATTTGCGACTTCAAAGATAAAACATTTCTTCGTACTGTTGATAACAAAATATAAATTATGTGTATAGCAAATTAAGTGTACCAATGTAATTTCTAGGACACAGGGTCAACTCTGTGCAGATGCAGCTGATGGACAAGCGACATGGTTGACAATTTACTTTACATACTTTGGTTGAGTATCAACTCTAGACTGTCCAAATAAAGGTTATAAAATCACATCGTTATAACCCATTATAAAATCAAGTGTGCGTCTCCTCTCTTTCCCAAGGTGAAGTCTGCACAAATATAATTACAAACATGCATGAAACCCAAAAAATCAAACATGGCCAATTAATACTGTCTTTCAATGACTCACGCCATTAATTAGCAAAAGAGGAAAAATTGGTAGTGAGGGAGAGGAGGTCAAATACAAGCAAACAAACTTACGGTAAAAATGCGAGCTCACTGGAATGTAGACACCACTCGAGGATCGCATAATTAAGGATTTAATGGACTCGCTAATGACTGTACTGTTGTACGCCTTTCATTTTACACCTCAAATGACGGAGAAGAGTTAGAGTAACACATTATGGAAAATGGAAAGGGGGAATCATTTGCTGGCAGAGACACGAATGTTTGACATGCATTCAGATACACAGCATTTCAATAAAAAGGCCCTTTATTCAATAGAGAGGTGCTTTGATGATTCATCCATGAACAGTATTCAAACTCTTATTAATGCTAGGGCTGCTTGATTATGGCATAAATCACAATTATTTCGGTTAATACTGAGATGACGATTATTTAACATAATTACTCATTGACTTTGGAAACATTCTACATTTATTGAACTATAAAAAACAGTGGATTTCCTTGAACTTAACTGATTTGGTATTTGAAATGTGAGAAAGGATTGAAATGCTACTCACTCGACCTTTCTGTCTAAATATTTCAATAGGTAGGATTCTGTGCCAAGCTTTTTGATCCAGATAATCGGCTGATCACTGTAACCATGATCACTATAAACAGTGTCCACTAGTGATATCTGGCGTTCTGACATAATCAGCATCAGCCGATGCCTGCACTCATGAGGCCGATGTGTTTCGTCGACATGTGTCGACGAAAAATGTTCGTCGACACATGTGCAGGCAGCCTTGTCAGTGTGGCTGCTGTGGAATGATGTTAGCGCTCCCACTTTTGGGAGGGTGGTGAAAAAGTTAGTTTCGAGTCCTAAATTTCCTCAGTCACCAGTGTCTTTTCTAAATGTTAAATGACAGCAAATCAAATCTAAAACCATCATGGGCTAAATATATACTTGTAAACTGTAGAGAATAATAACGTTGAATTACTTCACATCTGACAAACCCCACTCTCCCTTAAACACCAGTCAAGTTCTGAAATCTACAGCATAACCCAATGTATTTATAATATAATTTCATTAATTAAAATTCCATCTAAAACATGTTGCTTGCTAATAGGGCTGTGCGATATGACAATACATATCGTTTGACGATAGCAAAACGTCTAAAAAGATGCTCTATCGTTTATTCTATAGTGTCACGAATTCAGCACTTTAGGAGGGGATGTTGCTTTACACCGCGGTGAAGTCCATTTTATGTTGGATATTTGACAGACATTAAACATGGACTATTCAACATAAATTTAATATCCAACTTGAAACTAAATTTACTGCAGTCCGTTCTTCCACACTTGCCGGTGTTGCAGGAAAGAAATTTGCATTCAGAATAAACAAACTTGGAGGAGAGTGAAGTACTCATAACTGGATAATACTGAACAGGAGGACTTAGACCATGCAAGTAAGAATGAGGAGTTCATACCAAAGAGAGAAGTATGTTGTATGGACGAGCCACACAACACTACTCCAGCCATTTCAGGCACGATGTGTGTGTCAGGTAAAGTTTAATGACATTCAGCTTACTTTCTATTTCACCAAGATATGCTGTTGTTGTGATTTTAGCTCTAACAGCGGGAGAGTTGTATTGCTGTCTGGAGCTGATGTGTTGCTCTGGGACCATATCGTCCTCTAATGTTTACTTTGAAATGATGCAGAGAAAAATCATGAGTTGATAATATTTAACTGAATTTACCCAAAAAAAATCTACATCAGGATATATATCATTATTGGGATAAGAAATTAACTATATCGGGATATGAGATTTTAGTCATATTGCACAGCCCTACTGGCTAAGATAACCATCTATATCAGATTGTACTCTGTATGAAATAATGGAATTAAACATGACTCCTCTTTGTTTTGACATCAGCCTTATCGGCCATCCTGCTATCTTAGTGTCCACTGTATCAGTGTATGAAATCAATGTAAAACACAGCTTCTTTAAAAGGCTAAACGTGATATTTAACATGACTTTATCTGTATCCACTTTTTTTCACCAAACCCTAAAACATTTGTTTGCAGGAAGTGTAGGGAGTACATTATCTAAAATCACCACAGCGAAACTACATGTAGTTCATATTTGCATAAACAGCTGGGAATAACTCTGCAGTACCCAGATTATATGTCTGTGTTATTCTCTGTTGCACTTTATTAGCAAAGCTGGCAGAGTGAAGCAGCTCTATCAAACATTCAACACGCTACTGCACAGCAGCAGTAGACAGGTAGATATTTGAAATTCCAGAAACCTCGGTGTGTAATCAAAGTTCAGTGGCCTGACACAAAACAACTCAACTGAACTAATTGACCGCATGAGCTGCAGTTTCTGTCACTCTAACAATTAACATGGGGAAATGATAAACATAACCCTCTATCTATATATATCTTCCACTATATGTCCAATAGTCCATGTCCTTGTACCATATGTGTCAGTACAATGTGCACTCTGAATGCACTGACAATGTTCTCCATTACTTAAACAAATTCCTGCAAATTAATTGTACTAGGAGAGCTATGAAACTCAAGAATTAAAACCAAACACCATGAAACAAAATAGACACCATTGCGTTTATACAGGTGCTGGTCATATAATTAGAATATCATCAAAAAGTTGATTTATTTCAGTAATTCCACTCAAAAAGTGAAACTTGTATAATGTATACATTCATTCACACAGACTGATATATTTCAAGTGTTCATTCCTTTTAATTGTGATGATTAAACTGTCAACTAATGAAAATCCCAAATTCAGTCTCTCTGAAAATTAGAATATTACTTAAGACCTATACAAAAAAAGGAATTTTTAGAAATGTTGGCCAACTGAAAAGTATGAACATGAAAAGTATGAGCATGTACAGCACTCAATACTTAGTTGGGGCTCCTTTTGCCTGAATTACTGCAGCAATGCGGCGTGGCATGGAGTCGATCAGTCTGTGGCACTGCTCAGGTGTTATGAGAGCCCAGGTTGCTCTGATAGTGGCCTTCAGCTCTTCTGCATTGTTGGGTCTGGCGTATCGCATCTTCCTCTTCATAATACCCCATAGATTTTCTATAGGGTTAAGGTCAGGCGAGTTTGCTGGCCAATTAAGAACAGGGATACCATGGTCCTTAAACCAGGTACTGGTAGCTTTGGCACTGTGTACAGGTGCCAAGTCCTGTTGGAAAATGAAATCTGCATCACCATAAAGTTGGTCAGCAGCAGGAAGCATGAAGTGCTCTAAAACGTCCTGCTAGACGGCTGCGCTGACCTTGGACCTCAGAGTGGACCAACACCAGCAGATGACATGAAAAGGAAACTTTACACTGGACTTCAAGCAACGTGGATTCTGTGCCTCTCCTCTCTTCCTCCAGACTCTGGGACGTTGATTTCCAAAGGAAATGCAAAATTTACTTTCATCAGAGAACATAACTTTGGACCACTCAGCAGCAGTCCAGTCTTGTTCAAGAGTGGCTTGACACAAGGAATGCGACAGCTGAAACCCATGTCTTGCATACGTCTGTGTGTGGTGGTTCTTGAAGCACTGACTCCAGCTGCAGTCCACTCTTTGTGAATCTCCCCCTCATTTTTGAATGGGTTTTGTTTCACAATCCTCTCCAGGGTGCGGTTATCCCTATTGCTTGTACACTTTTTTCTACCACATCTTTTCCTTCCCTTCGCCTCTCTATTAATGTCCTTGGACACAGAGCTCTGTGAACAGCGAGCCTCTTTAGCAATGACCTTTTGTGTCTTGCCCTCCTTGTGCAAGGTGTCAATGGTCGTCTTTTGGACAGCTGTCAAGCCAGCAGTCTTCCTCATGATTGTGTAGCCTACAGAACTGGACTGAGAGACCATTTAAAGGCCTTTGCAGGTGTTTTGAGTTAATTAGCTGATTAGAGTGTGGCACCAGGTGTCTTCAATATTGAACCTTTTCACAATATTCTAATTTTCAGAGATACTGATTTTGGGGTTTTCATTAGTTGTCAGTTATAATCATCAAAATTAAAAGGAATGAACACTTGAAATATATCAGTCTGTGTGGAATGAATGTATACATTATACAAGTTTCACTTTTTGAATGAAATTACTGAAATAAATCAACTTTTGGAGCCATTCCCAGCTTGCATGTTTGACACAGTAAATGTTTTATGACCCCTAAATTATAACCTACTGGAATTTCATTGAAAAGCGTAAATAGCGCTGTATTATCTTATTGAATCACTGACAAACTCTGTTTGTGCGTGGCTGATGACAGGCTGTATTTTACCATCAAGATAAAGTAAAATGGAGGTGTGAAGAACATTTTGAGGTTTGTGACATATTTTCAGGTGAAGAGTGGGGTAATATAATTCACCCTTCTTTAAGAATTGTATGCTATGCCTGTAAAGCTTTCTGATCCAGCATGTCATACAACGTGTTTTGGTGGGTAAAACTAAGGTGTCACTCCAAAGAAAAGTCCAAGAGTACCTTTGATTCTTGAAAATAGTGATTTTTAATATTTTCAGTTGTAAAATGGGTGTCCTACGGTTTCTAGGTTAATTTATTGTCTCCAGTTCATAACGTCATTAATTGGCAATAATTCACTTTTAACAATCTAATAAGGTGGAACCAGATTTAATTCCCATGTCAGATGAGTCGTCCAGGCTAGAGATTGAAAAAAGGCTTTCTGTCCATCTCTGTCAGCACAAAGACACACACATACAGTAAATAAATAAATACATTCGCCAAAAGTTGTGAGGCTGCAGGCAGTGGTAGAGTTTACAAAAGCAATTATGAAAAAATACATTTTACTGCTTCGAATCCCTGCAATTGGCAAAGAAGGTGTTCCTTCTCCCCAAACTGCCACAAGCGCCCTTGAGGATACAACATAACCCCAAGCTGCTTCATTAATGCTGCTAAGTGGCCAACAGTTAAAGACTGGGGAAATATTAGGCACCCCATACCCATGACTACCTAGTAAAGAGTGTGTAATGACATGAATGTAAGGTGTTGCTGAAAACAAAATATTCATACTTGGTCAATCCCAGGACTAATTATGTTAAAGAAGTAGCTCCCCAGTCACAAATATAACATATTCACATTCAACAATTAGATCTAATTGCTGTGCAACACATGAAACTTCTTAATGATCTAAGAATAGCAATCAACCCAGGAACACTCTGGTTTCACAATCAGATGTTCTTTCCAGCACTGATTAGCTGGCATCACACTAGATGCCAGCAGCAGGTGTTGTCATTCCCAAATGCTACTGCTAGGCTAATGATTTTAACATGGATTTTTTCCAACCTGGCGGGCCCATGTGGGCAAAGCAAACTCAGATCTCTGAACAATAACAACCAATCTGGGGTAATCAAGATGTGTGAAAAACTTTTCTCTTGCTGTGGAAACTGAAGACAACTTGGAGAGCAATTTAAAAACACAATTACAGTTGAAGACTTGAGAGTTAATAAGGTGAAGTAACACACAGCACAATATGAACAAAAGCATCACACAGGAAGATGGAGGAAGGCAGCTCACAGCGGTGGCAGATGACACAAAAGAAATATTCACTTATCTGTATTTGTGCAGGTAGCAATCAGATGTGAAGTAATTTTCTCAGTTGATTGTAGATTAGATTAAATAAAATTTTTGTAGTTTGTATTGAAATATAAGTAGCTCAAGTCCAGTGAAAAACCTTAAATAGTACAAAAGCAAGCAGTAAACTGCCAAAGTGAAGGAGTTTTGTTTATTATTTTACTGTAGGATCAACCAATGATGCAATACTGTACAAATAAAACTTCTGAGGGCGTATTAACACAGGCTGTTCTAACATGTTTACAAATTGGAACAGCTGTAGAAATGTAATTTTGCATCAGCTTTCAAGGCTTCATTTACTTCCACTGCTGCAGAATAACCATAGAAGGTTGAGACAAAGTTTAGGTCAGCAAAACTGAGAAATTATGTAGATTTCAGAGATAAAACATTTTCAGGGATCAAGTAATGACTTAATAACTTCAAGTTATTCTACACTTAAACTTTGGCAGTGTGCTGCTTACTTTTGTACCATTTAAGGTTTTTCACTATTTACATTTCAATAAAAACTAGAAAAGTGTGTTAAAACATTTGACCAGTACAGTAAATGATTAATGACAGCTTAATTTAAATATTGTTATCATATTCTGGATGAATGTTGGACACTACAAATTTATTGTGATTATTGTATGGATCTCCAAAATCAGCAATCCATTGTGCAGACCTATGCATCCAAAGATTTATTGGTAGATCAAACTCCCGTTGGAAGACATGTTTGAAACGGAAAAGAAAAAATTGCATTGTTCTTAAAATTACTAAACTAAATAAAAAGACACAAAACACATGAGTGTTGTACAGAAGACTTGTTTGGAAGATGTATTCCTATTACCCTAAAACACCATATATACACTATATCTTATGATGATGATGATGATGATGATGATGATAATGAGTTTGAAGGGTTTGTTGACTCCACCCAACGCAGTGTGAAAAGAAAACTCCCTAAAGCAGGGAAGGCAATTCTCCCAAAATATATCTAAAGAAAATGAAAAATATCTTTTGGAAATACTGACAAAAGAGTGAACCCCCTTCTTGGGCTGACAGGTAACTAGTGTCTTGGCATCAGCCTCTAGAGACACAAACTAGGGCTAACATTTATAAACATGTGCCATATATAATCCCTTCAAGACTACATTCCTCACTATTACATTTGGTAATGGAGGCCGTCTTTTTTAACCCAATCCCTCATGTACAGATATACCTGTTGATCTTCCTTTTCACTTGTGGGACTCACCTTCCTGATGGCAATGGACAATTGTTGTTAAGACCTGACCCCCTGTTTTTTGATGATGAACAGATGATGATTTTATTTTAAAGGTCAGTCTTTTTTAGGTTGTTCGTCTGAGTTTTGGATGTCAGAGTGCACTCTCACAAGGCCAACATTATTCTGGAGGTCAGTGATCTGTTTCTGAGGAGTTTATTTTTGTCTGTGTGGAGGGCATTATTGTCCGTGAGGGCGTCATTGAAAAGTGATAGTCTGCTCTTGGTAACTCATTTTCACCTTTTTCCAGTTGTTAAAAAAATCTTCCTTTTCAGGCCTCAACACTAAGAAAGGATTCATTTATATGCATTATATGCATTTGAAGTCCTGGTTCATCTGACAAATATTCTTCAGTATTCAGCCTCACTTTTTCTCTCTTCTTCCTCAGTCTTCTCTTCATCCTTCACACCACCCTGAGAGCAGCCACTTCCTTTGCTTGCTTTCCACCTCCATCACCTTTACTGGTTCTACTCTGTCTCCATCACATCTTCCTACTCACTCTAGGCTATAAGGACAGCTGCCCCTACAAACATGAAGAATGCAGGATCAAACTGTGCTTTTTAAAACTGTATTTTACACACATCCTAAAATGTTATTATACTTATAACAGACAATAAAACAGACATGACTAGATAAATTGGATGTTTTACGTTGACTCAAATGCTTCGCCATTAACATGCAAAATTGGTTGGACCCAACTCTAAGCCAGAAGAAAAATACCTTCTGTATTTCAGCAGTTAAATTACAGCAGTGACAGAGTAGGTAGCTAGATAACAACTGTCCACAAACTACACAGGAATTAATCATATTTCTGAACTACAAGCGAGACAAAAGTGTTATCTTCTTCACCGTTCTTATTCATACCGTTCTGTCATCAGTGCTCTACAACCCACACAGATCATTCAGCAGTTGCACTGATCAGGGATCAGATAAACATAACATCAGGTGCGCCTTCTGTATGATCGTATTTGTGTTGTGAAGTAATTTCATGAATTTTTGTCTCAAAGGGCAGAGTGAGGCAAATAATCTAGAAAACAGGGTGAATCTAAGAGCTCTAAATACAGGGTTGATGAAACGTTTTGAAATATGCTAATCTGAAATGTGTGTGACAATTATTAGAAAGCTTTTCAAGCTTATTTGAAAATTTATGATTGGAAGTGTACACACTGAACACATTCCAGCTTTAACAATGTACAAAAAAAAACAACCACAGCAGGAAAATATATGTCAAACGACAATGTAAGAATGCTCAATCTTTAGTGGGACTTTGGGGCTTGGCAGTGGGGGAAATCTTGCCACTTGCCATAATGGATAAATAATTGACTCTGACTGTCCTTTCATGGGTTACTTGAGTGTGTGTTATCTCATGTAGGAGACAAAGACCCAGAAGCCCTGAGATGTGCAGATTTGAATGTTATTGTTAGATAAAGGGGGTGGGGGGTGACACACAAACACACAGGTCAGTGAGCTGACTCGATGAAACAGAAGAGGTAGAGAACACACCGCTTTAAATCTGTTTGACTCTAAGCCAGAGCTCGAACATAATAACAGATACAGACAAATAGACATAATGCTCTGAGTCAGAGATTATTACAGCAGTAATCCAGACATAGTGATAGCCAATTATGGCTGCATCAGTGTCACACACTGAAATAGTACTGAAACCAGTTGCTATCCAGGCGCTGTTCATGGACCAAACTATGATACTCTCCCAGTTGTGTCCTTGCTTGGTTTACTTCTTGTACCCAGCTTTGACGTCTGTCTTGCAGTCTATGCTGAAAAATATTGATACAAAGAAACTTCCTTTGGTTTGTGTTCATTTGTTTGAGGGAGAAAGAGAGAGAGAGTCAGCAGTTGTCGGGCGACCTAGAGAGTGAATGAGGAGGGGGAGAGCCGGTAGCAAGAAAACCAGCGAATCAGGGAAATAAATCGTTATTTTCTGATTGTTTCAGCAGTTAAGTTCTAAAGCACAAATAAACACGCCCATGCACCACTGCACAATACGGCAGCTAATTGCCACAATGCCAGATTTGGTGTGAATACAGCCTTGAGCTGAATTATCTTGATGGTGTTACAAAGGGAACAGATATCTTTATTGACACCACATGTAGAGATAATTCTGGTATACTCTAAAACACAAAGTGAGACCATAAGAAATTAAGAGAGAGGGAGGGGACATGATAACACAGCTACCTCTGTCCTTGTCCTTATCACACACACACACATGAACACACAACCACACGGATCGATCAATAAAAGCTGAAAAGTGGTGCACTGTGGTGAGTGAGGTCATCACCGGTTTGTCCTTCAACCCCTCGACAAACAAGGACACCAGAGTACACTTTATTTGGCAATGGGCCACACCACACAACACAGACCGGCATGCACATTACACACACACACACACACACACACACACACACACACAGAAATGATCTTGCAACCGCAGCCTTTATTCCGAATGAACCATTATTCAGTCCAGTTGGAGTGGGATTTTCAGCACACACAGCACCCATAACATTCCCTGGTAAATATATGAATATGAATTATGCCAACTCAATGCTGTGCTTTCATGGAAAACCCCATATCCTTGGGTATTATGTACACAACAACATTCACCACTCTACCCTACATGCAGGAAAGTACAGGGGTTTATATTGAATTGTGAGCTCTCAACCTCAATGAGCAGCTCCATAGAGAATAGGGAAGTATAACTGAGGTAGAACATATACTTTTTTTTGTCAATAAAGCTTCAATCTTCTCTTTCCAAGCTGGCAAACTAGAAGGAGAGTACAAATGAGTCTGTGCATAATTAATAATTAGTTAAATAATTTAAATTGTTTCTACAAAGTAAAGCATTCATTTATTTTCCTCTCCCATTTATCATTTCACTACTTTATATTTTCAACTCCAACTTTTCCTATTTTCTTGATTGTAATACATATTAAATCATTCATCTATTTCACATTGTCCCTGAAACACCATATTTCTGTTCACTAAATGAGACTGAGCAGCCCCTGTGAAATCTAGTTCAGTTTTCAATTCCATTGCTCTGCTGAAGCAAGATGGTGCAAATTCACCCTAAAATACCTATGTTAAAGGTGGAGTAAGCAATTCTGGAGAAATCCAACACCATGGCATATAGTCATGATGATATAGATCGAACAATGATTACACAAACAACATTAAGGAAACGTCAAGCTAAGTTGTGGGTTAGCAGCTGCTGCTGTGAAGCGGATGTGTATTGGATTAGAATTGCTTACCCCATTTAACACTTACAAATGGCTTTAGATGAGATGATGTATTGCTCATTTATATAACAATCAATAACAACAATCAGCCAAAAAGAGCAAAACAGAAACCGGAAATTAAACTCTTTGGCAGCACTTAGGGCCAGATTTACTAACACCCCGAATAAAGAGTACTAAATTGCGTGTGCATTCTAAAATGTTGCATGTGCAATTGTAGTACCTGTTTATGGGTGATTAAACAAGAATTATTGCGTAGATGACAACAAGTGCAAACACAATGGAGGTGGCAGTATTTAAATGAGGTCGCTCCGCAATCTCCTGTCCCTGTCCCTGTACGCCCCATTCCCTCTCAAATACCTACAATGGGTTGTATCGCCATTACGACCGGTAGGCTGTGAAGTTGGTGATCGCTCCCTCTGGCTGGATGAATTTTACGCATGATCCATGTTGTACTGCAGCTGGGGCTCTCCGCGGCGCCATGCAACTTTCTAAATTCTATATAGAATAATAATAAGAATAATATTATCTAATATTTTTAATTTCTCTACGTCTTCTTTCATTGCGACTGTGTCTCCTTCTCTCAGCCCAAAAGGACTCATGTCACTCCATTACTCAGTGACCTCCACTGGCTCCCCGTGGCCTCCAGAATCAAATTCAAGTCACTAATGCTTGCATACAGAGTGACTACTGGGTCTGCACCCATCTACCTAAACTCCATAATACAAACTTACGTTCCTTCTCGGCCGATACGCTCCTCCAGCGAACGCCGCCTGGCTCTGCCATCCCTTCACACAAAGCAATCCCAGTCCCGGCTATTCTCATCTGTGACACCACGATGGTGGAATGAGCTACCACACGCCATCAGAGCAGGGGCGTCCCTCTCTAACTTCAAGAAGCTCTTGAAAACGCATCTCTTCCGAGAACACTTCCACTTATAACACCTCTAACTCCTAACCTCTAACATGCACTTCAGGCTTCTGGCTTTGGAAAAGTCCTCTGGGTGATGTTAGAAATGGCTAAGTGAGTTATATAAACAACAATAAAAGTGACAGTTACACAAAATTGGAAAAAACACATCAGTAATTACTGACGTTTACTTTGAGCCAATTAAATACCTACAGTATGTGAACTTGCTTTTGAAAGACTGCAACAACACTTTGGAAGATATTCCACTCACTAGAAAATTTACACAAAAGGAAATGGCACCTAAAATTACACTTTACCATAGATTCAACAAATGAAAGGCAATCTGCACCATTCTTAATGTCAGAAAATGTGTTTATTTTAATAATGAGCATGCAGCCTAAAAGGCTTGAGAATGTTATTGAAACATTAAAAAATACATACGTGGCTTTTGATCAATGCAATTACTGAGACTTAAAATTAGTGTTTTGCTCTGTTGGTTTGTATAGATTTATTTGTTAAACATTAACATTTTGTTTTTACAACTGGTAAACTGGCAAGCCATGGAATAAATGCCTTGATGCTTTTACTTTAAACAATAGAAAATTACAATTAATTAATTTCCTATTATTACTGAATAATGTATAATGTATATTGATGAGGTGCCATGCTTAGTCACATAAAGCCACATTCACTTTCTGAATGTTTACATGCAACAATGAATAACATAAAAAAAAGAAAGTATAGAAAAAAAGTAATTCCACCAAAATCAAAATATCCCTTTAAGCCATCTAGAAACACCACATGTCTCCATCAAACACCATGGTTGGCAAAATTAGCATTCCTTTTATGACTCAATTAAGCTTCATTATGATCAGCAGGAACAAACAGTAGTGTAGAGATGAGAGGATTGGATGAGATGAGAGCTCGCTGGAGATGGCGCTCCATCTTCATGTCGTTGCTGCTACCCTGAAAGCCACTTATTTACTTCAGATTGTCAGACTGGGAAAGGAGGTCTCAGTTAGTCACAACCAGTTTGATGAGAGGCACTGCTAATGAAGTGGGTACTGTAATAAACCTCCCCACTCGCCTTCGACACGCACTTGCACACAGACACTTTACATCTCAAGAAAGAAGCCTTTTTTGTCAGATATACAGTATCTCCCTTTTGAGGAAGATGGAAAGTGTAACATTAAATGCTTCAAAACATCTGTCTTTGGGCCTGTCAGTGTTATAAAAGATGTGGTGTATACCTCTGTCAGTAGCTTGTAGAATACTAAAAAAGAAATAACAGTACTTCACATTGTACATTGGTCCAATAGTGTGCCTGTTCACTAAGGTGGATACAAATGGAAATGAAAATACATAATGACTCACTCTGCACCAAAGCGGTATTTGTCACAATGCAGTACTTAGGCATAGTATATATATATATATATATATATATATATATATAAAATATAAAATATATAATATAATATATAATATAATATAAATAAATAAATATAAATATAAAATTATTAGTGTTCATAAAGTAAAAGCCTCCAGCATGGAAAATCGAATCATTTCAATATCATCATGTTGTGATGCAACATGCAGCATACTATAACTCTCCTGCTTTCTTTGTTCAATAATTCAAGAAAATAATTAAAATCTCTCTGAAACTTGAGAAGAGCTAAATCAGACTTGTCAACAGGCATATCTGTTATACCATATGTGTCAGGACTTAAATTAAACGTGCTTGAGAAAGTGTACAATATGTGTGACTGATGCTCATGAGGCATACAGTATAATGTCCCCATGAACTGTGTAACACTGAACTACTGTACTGAATGTTTATTTTCTAGAGAGGATGTTTAGTCCAGTGTGTCCATAAGAGTGTTACATAAACTGACAGAAGACAGAGATCTAACTGCGTCACTGCTGTGATTCGCATCATTCCTCTTATATTAAGATCAAGGAAAACACCGGTAGGTTTATTCATATGGTCACGCATTTATACAAAACTATTCATTTATCTTCATACACACACACAAAAGCAGGTATGATGAATATTTGCAAACATGTAATTCTCTCTCACACACACACACACACAAACAGAAGCACACAACTGAAGTGTTGACTTAAGCTCACTTTACAATCCCAAATCCTTCACTATCACTGTTTACATAACAGCTAAGCAGCAACAAACTGCAAAGCACCACATCACTAATCAAGCTATTATCTATTTTGCTACGGTCCAACAGTGGCTTGTTAATTTTTTTTTGCATTCTCCTTTTAATTTACTTTTTTGATTTACCTGAATGACACATCAGTAAGCACATCGAATCTTACAACTAAGCACTTTTGTTAAACTAAAAGCATCAATTTAAACCACCAATGCTGCTGCTTTTTTTGGCCACTTGAAGGCAGCAGAAACAAACTGAGTACACAGCTTTGACATATCACTACCTTGTCAGATGATATGGTGAACAGCATTCATTTAGAGTTGTCTTTCTCTTTCTGGCAACTAATAACCCCTGAGAGAAATTTCAGGCTCAACTCATGTCCACCAGCTAGTCAGTAACTGTGTCTCTCTGCAGTTTGCAGCTGGGCAGGTATAGTTCACAGGGATTTTACAGTTTTTTTCGCTGCAAATGAGAGCAGTGAGGAGTGAAATACATGTACATGTTGGACTGGTAAACTATAAGGTGGAACTCACTATAAAGCTCTGTAAAGCTGAGAGGAGCTGCACATTCAGGCGACAATTCTCTGAAGGTTTATTACTACGATCGACTACGGCTGGGTTATATGGCCAAAAATGTTACCACGATAAAAACATTTCACAATAAAGGTCAAATAATTATTTCTAGTTTAAAGGCTGATTTTTGCTCCTGAGTGACAACTGAAGTAACCAGATGGTTAATTGTGTGGTTAAACATTTCTTTATGGTCAGAACAAACACTTGTTGCCAAACAGTAGATCACTTCACAAATCTGAGGTAGAACATTCAAAACAATTATGATGAAAATATAATATAAATATAATTTTTAGTCCCTTAATATCTTAATAGAAAAATTGCACATTTATTTTTATTAAAATAAATTAAACCAAATATTTATTGATGATATATTAAACATTTGTTATATTGTTATTGAGGAAAATTATATTGCGATAATTATCATTATTGTTTTATTGCCCAGCCTTATGCTTGACCCCTTTCACATTGTCACATTGTAGCCGGTTTAAAGTAGAAGATAAGATAAACCCTGAATTTGTATATCATTTTGTATATCATTTGTATAAAATTAATTTGCAACAGCAAATATTTTTAGAAATGAACGTAACGCTGCCCACATTAGATTTTCTTTCCACATAATAAGGACAAGTATTTTGCTTTTTTGCCAAAAATCCAGTCCTGCAATACAATATCAGCATGGAGCGAGTACAGCATTATTAAACTTTTATATGGGTAAATTTATGGTACTGGCAGAACCAGGTTAAGGTCAAGGAAAGACTGTACTCTGGTTTAGTACAGAGAAAGTGACTTGAGACACAAAATGTTTATTGACATTACCAGAACCACAATCTTTAAGCAAACTGCTTTTTTTGCCTAAACATAACTAGGATGCAAAAACCAGTCCAGCGCTCTGTAAGCCTGCCCTACCTCCCTGCGACTCTGTTGCAATACATAAATGTGGCGCTTATTCACTCAAAACAACGTTGTCTCTGGACACAATCAAGGCAATGATTGCATTTATCACCAAAATTTTAGGGAAACAGTTTAGCTGCACTCTCCTGTTCAGTGACTCTGGTTGACTTTTTCCAAGTTCTGGTCATGCAAGACTCATTCACTCGGTAGTGAAAATCTCCAACAGCCAACTTCCATAGGATTGGAAAACTTAATATACATAAACATTGCCTAGATAAATCTCATGCATTCTTTCTGGCTTTATCCAGCTCCTGCTTTATCAAGAATAGTCAATTTGGAAGACTGTGTCTTTCACAATGGTATATATAACAGAGATTGTAGTCTACAAAAGGTATTTCAGTACACTATGTGATGTCTGCGACCCCACTGGACCACAATGACTGGGTTAGCTGGAGAGGAATGAGGTGAGGTGATAGCTGAATGGAAAGAAAAACACATAAAGCACTCACACACATACACACACAGATGGCTGCTGGGCATCACACATGAGTACACACATTCAGGATGCAATACAAAACACTAAAGGATGCACACGGCATCATTCTCACACAGTGTGACCAAATATTTTCTCTCTCTCTCTCTAAAATACACAAAATATATTAAAAAATAAAATAAATAATAAAATAGTTACACATTCCTGCATCTCTCCATCAACCTGCCTCTGCCCTGGGGTAATACCCTTTGGACAAACACCCAGCAGGGACCAGAGAGGTGGGAAGGAGAGGCAGGGGGTTTGGGCGGAAGGGTGGATATAAACAACCAGATTAAGAGACAATCTGTACCATAAATCTGAAATATTATCTGCTGCAGGCCGCAGGAAGGGGAAGCCTTGTGAGCTGGGCTGGCACTCAGAAAGTCTGTGACGTTTATGTTCTCATCTCCGCTGTAGCCTCAATTTAGGATAGCCTATCATTTAGGCTTTGTAATCAATCTTCAGACTAGCAATACACTTATAATAATAATGTTATTCTTAAGTAGGCAAAGAGGGAGAAAATAATCAGTGTGGAAGCCCTTTGTCGCAGAATGAAAATGTAGTACTTGTGCACGCACTATGCCTCTTATGATGTCACTTTAAGATAAAAAAGGGAAAAAAAACAATTTTAGTGATTTGCCTCATTGTATGTAGCTACTGAGGGGTACTGTTTGTATATGACACTTTAAAATATACAGGCAGCTGTTTGTCAATATGTGTGCATGTTGCACATGTCTTGAAAAAGTTGCTTGTGTGCAGCTACTGTATATCAGACAATGAGCATGCATATGTTTTTTGTTTGTGCATGCGTGCTGATGCACAAACTAAAGGGCGTCTCTCTGCACCTGTGTGGTTTAGAAAGCTCCGGAGTGAATCATGCTAACTGAGGCAGTTAAAAGAAAGGAGCACCTGGAGGTGGAGGGAAAGAAAAAGGGTAAAAAGAAGAAAAAAGATTGGTTGAGAAGAATGTAATTAGCCGAAGCTTGGAGATTCATTTGAGCAGGGCAATTACCCCTGCAAACATCAGGTAGTATGAGAGAGGAGATGGGGTGAAGGGAGGGAGAAGGAGGGGCAGAGTGATCGAAGGAAAAAAGAAACAGCAAGAGAGGCATAATCATCAGTGTTTTTGTGCTGTAAACCACAGCAACAAAATCAAATGAAAATTTACACCCCAAAAAAGCCAAAAGTAGAAGTTTTACAAAAATGAAAAACAATAGGTTTCCTGCTGCATTGGTAAGTTTACTGTCACAATATAATAAGTTATAGAGGGAAATTCCGTTATGTAACTCCCTTCTGCAAAGACAATATACATTGATAGAATCAATTAAAAAAATTGTAAAAAAAAAAAAAAAAAAAAAAAAAAGGTAAACAGAAATAAACTGTGGAGCAGTGCTGAGGATGAATTAGAGTTTAAGAGTCTGATAGCTTGGGGGAAAAAGCTGCTCTGCAGTCTGGTGATGAGGCAGCAGAAACTTCTATATCTCTTCCCAGAAGGCAGCAGGGTGAACAGGCTGTGGCTGGGTGGGTACTGTCCTTTTGTATCCTTTGGGCTCTGCATAGGCAGCTCACCTCACTGATATCACTGATGCTTGGGAGATGGGTACCAATGATCATCTGAGCAGTTTTAATCACCCGCTGCAGGGCTCTCCGGTCCTGGGCCGTGCACTTCCCATGCCAGTTTGAGATGTTTTCAGTCAGGATGCTTTCTATTGCTCCTCTGTAAAAACTGACAAGAAATTGGCGTGAGAATTTGGCTTTCTTAAGCTTCCTCAAGAAATATAGTAGTTTCTGAGCTTTCTTCACCAGCGCAGAGATGTGAAACGACCATGTCAGGTTCTCTGTGATGTTGATTCCCAGGAACCTGAAACTGTTCACCTGCTCCACCTCAGCACCACTGATGTAGACAAGAGTGTGTGTCTTTATCTCCTTCTTCCTAAAATCAACGATCAGCTCCTTGGTTTTGCTGACGTTGAGCAGTAGGTTGTTCTCTGAGCACCACTCTACAAGATTATGAATTTCCTCCCGATATGAAGTCTGAAAGTTTGAAATCTCGCTGATGATGGTGTTGTCAATCACAGACTTCACAACAGAGTTCTCTCCATGTTTCAGGATGCAGTCATGGGTGTACATCATGAACAGGAGGGGGCAGATCACACAGTCCAGGGGGGCTCTGGTGTTGAGCAATAGGGTGAAGGAGGTGTGTCCACCGAACTGACTGGTGTCTGTTTGTGAGGAAGTCCAATATCCAGTTGCAGAGTGTTGTATTTAAACCCAGAGTGATGAGTTTGCTGATAAGTTTCATGGGGGAGATTGTATTGAATGCTGAGCTGAAATCCACAAACAGCATTCTGATGTAGATGCTGTTTTTCTCAAGGTGTGTAAGGGCTGAGTAGAGGGCAGTGGAGATGGCATCCTCTGTGGATCTGTTGGTTCTGAAAGCAAACTGGTGAGAGTCCAGGCTGGCTGGGATGTTGTTCTTTATGTGCTGAAGAACCAGTTTCTCAAAGCACTTCATCAGAATGGGGGTGAGAGCCACAGGGCGGTAATCGTTCAGATTAGACACTGAAAAAATTTTAGGTACAGGAATGATGGTGTCTGTCTTCAAGCAGGTGGGAACCCTCTCCTCAGACAGTGAGATGTTGAAAAGATGTTACATTGGGCTGTATTACAAACAAAATGTGGACTTAAACAGGGATAGACATGGATACACACCCAAAAACCAGCCGCAACTCATCACCACAACTAGAAAACCATTAGAGAAGAAACAGTGAGTCATTAATGGTTCAAGTCGATGATTTGAGCTCTCTCAGCTGGACTGATGTCCAGCGTGGGACTAATCTGGCATACACCTTGGGGGCCGGTCGTATGACCATATGTATTTGTTTATTTAATTTCCATAAAGCAGGGGAAGTAGCCCATTGGTTCATTTTCTCTAATGACAATAGGCCGGCCACATCAAATCCCCGTTGTCCTCTCTGCGACTCGGTCAGATGCTGTGGCTCCGGCTCAGAGCCAAACATCCATGGCAACAGCAGTAGCTGCTATGCAGCAAGAGGCGAAAGGAGGAGTGGTGAGGAAGGTGCAGGGAAGTAGTGTGTGCCATGCCATGATGACGACAATGAATGATGACTAAACAATTAATGACGATGATAAAAAGATAAGATAACATAATCATAACACTATCATCAAATCAGACTGTCAGCTACTGCTGCTGCTCACTCAGTCAAATAGCATGGCTATCAGTGAGTGACCTAAGTTCCTGTCCTATAATATTATTATTCAAATTATAAGGCTTAGGGTTTGATGAAGATGAAACAGCTCCATGCATTAACTGAATAACTATTATAACTATTAATATAACTATTAACTATTTGGTCATTAACAGTGTGGTGTTTGCATCTTTGTCAGGGAATTCCAACAATTTCTGGATCTGAATTTAAAATTATGTTAATGTCCCAACCAACCAATTGTAATAATCTCTACCTCTCTCCATATGGCATTGTCTAGTCAAGCCAGGTTGTTGAGGCAGAAGTGGACGTGAGAGATGGAGAGGAACAGGAAGCTGTGGACTACTTGAGTATGGATATTGTGTACTCCACAGCCATGGACCCAATGAGGAATTGACGCCTCTTGTTTGATATCATAACAGCTTTACTGATCAAGCTACTGTAGATACTCAGTCTGGCTGGTTTACTCCTCGGATGTACAAGACAATGAGTAAGTACTGTAGGTGGCAATTCATTTACAGCTACAGTAAAACTGATGATACACAGAGCAACTTTTAGAGCAATGGTGCTGGGCATTGTTGCCATCAGTGGTAATGAATAAACATTACTACAGTAATTCCCCAACCCGCCGCCCCGCCACATTGCCCTGCCTCCCTGCTATCCGTTCAAAACATAGTCAGCCTTGCCACCAGCAAGACTGCCCAGCAACATTGCTCGAAAAGTTGCCCCGTGTATCATCAGCTTTAGACTAAATAACAAAACATTTCTCTTCAACTAGCCCTTGGAAATTATCATTTACATCATATTTCCTTATGTATATTTAGTGAAATAATCTGTCCTAGCTGGTAATGATACTACTTCTTCTACTCCATGCCATAATTTGTCGGAAATTGATTTTTTAGTTTTTGAGATTTTAAGAGTTGGCTAATCGAGGACAATGCATTTAAGTTAGCCAGGTGAAAAGCTTACTTTAGCTTACTCATTAGCTGGACTAAGCCTAGGACATTAAGAAAAAAATTCATCGGGATAAACTATAAAAAAAATAAAAAATCAATCAGGAGAGACTTAATTGAAAAATAGGCTTGAGAGTTAATCATTTGACATAAGCCGTATTTCCACCAAAAGTACTCAGGACTTTTAGGGAAGATTAGACAAATTATCCTGCTGACATATACGCCATACCAAGCAATGGACTGGTAACCACAATCCATGAGCGAAATTTATAAATGAACATCAGATTTGATTGGAATATAATGAATAACTATAGGCTATGCCTGACTATTAAAAACAACTTTTTTTGTGTGGGGGTAAAATGGAAAGACACATGATAAATTTCATTACAAATTTAATAACAAACTAGATAAAGCCATCAAGTTCATAAAATAACTCCAGCACAGAGAAAGCAACACAAACATAAAATCGCAAAACTTTGGAAGACAAGAGTTGACAGGAGCTGCTGATCAGCTGGCAGAACTGACATTTGTGTCCACCTGAGCGTCAGAGGAACATGAATTTTAACGAGCTTTATTATCTGTTGTAATCAGCTGGTGTATTTGTTTTGGAGAAGAAGAGATCGACTTTGGCTCCTTGTAGAAACCTACTAATTGATGGAAACTTCAAACAACAGCTCCTAATTATAGTGTAAATGCTGAGGCAGCATTCACACTATTGTTATCCTACAAAAAAAATTCAACTACTAAAATGTTCAGCTCTTTAAGGACATGTGTGCTTGTATACAACTTGTGTCTACCTTTTATACTTTTTAAAAATATTAATATTCTGTTATGTCTCTGAGTGACAGACAACTCCTCCATTGGCAGCCATTATAAATTCTCATCAAAATTTCTTGACCAAAGCAGACATACCAGTTACTTAACTTGCTGAAGAGCTCACTTTTTTTAACTTTATCCATACGAAAAATATATCAACTTGTTCACAAATGCCTTCTGCTGCTGTTGGTCGGGTCATTTCGCCGATACGACCTAAAGTTTAGTCTCTGTGGAGGTTTGTTTGACGGAAAGTTTCACAGAGATTGTCCCCACTCTCTGTATGGGATAGCTGGTTACCTAGGCAATGCTAATTAGCAGAGGGAAGATAAAATACCTTGGTCCTCTGATTGGTGGACTGCTTCCTCTTCACTGCACTGTAATATACTGAGACTGACACACATAATACATTGACACAATACACACACACACACACACACACACACACACACACACACACACACACACACACACACACTGTTCTTGTCATTGGGAACAGTTGGGTCTCATTGGGAACAGTTGGGTCTCTCATATTAGGACACATAGTGACACACACAAAGTAACACACAGACACACAAACACACACAGCCCTCAATTTTTTTTCTGAATGGGAGTGCTGTTAATTAGCTGTCTAAAGATCAAATTACTTGGTCCTCTGTTTTGATTGGAGGACAGACGTTGAGCTATTTTTTGAATGAACTTCACTGTACTGCATACAGACTACTGCTTCTAATACTGTAACTATATTATACTGAGACTGACACACATTAATACATTGACAGACACAATACACACACACATTCTCTCTCTCACACACACACACACTTGGTCCTGCGTTCTGATTGGTGGACAGACGTTGAGCTATTTTTGACTGAACTTCACTGTACTGCATACAAACTCTTCCTACCACAATTAGAACTAGTAATACAGTAGTTACTACAACAGCTACTAAAACTACTACCACAAATTATACTGCTTCTACTACTACCGCCACTATTACTGCACTCATTACTACTACTACTACTACCACTACCACTACTACTGCTACTACTTCTACCACTAATTATGCTGATTTTACTACTACCACCACTACTACTGCACTCATTCCTACTACTACTGTCTCTCTGTCTCACTGCTTACCTGTCTCTCTGTCTACCTGTCTCACTGTCTCTCTATCTCAGTGCAAACCTGTCTCTCTGTCTCACTGTCTGTCTAAAATTGTCTGACTGCCTGCGTCTCTGTCTGTCTCCATCTCTGTCTAAGTGACTGTCTTTATCTGGCTCTCTGTTTGTCGGTCTGTCTCTCTGTCTCATGTTACATGAGTGCCTGCCTCTCTTGTCTTCATCTCTGTCTGTCTCTTTCTTTCTATATCACTTTTTCTGTTTGTCCTTCTCTGTCTGTTTCTCTTTCTCTGTCTTTCTCGGTTCCCTTCACTTTCTCTCTCTTTCTGTCTGTCTCTGTCTTTCTCGGTTCTTGGCTCTCTCACTCTGTCTAACTCACTGTCTAGGCCTACATGTCTCTCTGTCTCATGCTATCTGACTGCCTGTCTCTATCTTAATCTCTGTCTATCTATCTCTCAACTTCATTTCTAATGCTTCTGCATCCATTTCACTTCACAACTTCCGATATCAAAATGTTCCACTTTTTGAGGACATGTGTGCTATGATTCATCTATTTACTACCTTCTTCCATTTATTCTTTTGACTAACTCATTTCAACTTTTTTTGACAGTGTAACAACTTTCAGCTTTTTATCAACTCTGATCAAGCTTTCATATTCTTAAACAGTTCAATCCAATACAATTGAGCTTCAAGACTTTTCAGGCATTTGATTTCACCTCTTCTGCATTTCCTGCAGTGTTTTGCAAGTTCATTTTAGCTTCAGCATTCACACTCACTTTCTGCAGGAAATGCAATTGTCTAGTTATTATTTTGTAATTGATAAATATTATGCGTCATTAATGAATTATCTGAGCACATCATCATATATATCGCTGCTGTAAATTCTGGTCCTTATTTCTCAAGAGACGAGTTTGTTTTACGAGATATGGTTGTATTTATTCCGTAGCCAGCTAATCCAAACGTGAAACCAATAATAATATTGCATTGTTGCCCCAAATTAATCATCTCCAATAAATAGCCCAATAGCTGTGGTGAATGACAAATGGCCAAGAGAAAAAAGAGAGACAGAGAGGCTCAGATAATGGCATCTAATGGGCTGTTCTTGAAAAGCAGCCAGTGCCTGGAAGATTTGCTCCCTGATTACTGACATTAACAAAAGAGTTCAATTTTCCCTCATGACTCTCAGCTTGACTATCCGTTGCTCTTGCTCATTTTTTCCCCTCTGTCAATGTGGTGATTTTCTTCATTCAGTGTTCCCTCTGTTGGTATTTTTATGCAAATGGTTTTTTTTGATGAAGTTACTGTCATGCTATAATACATGGACCAATATCTACCTATATATTCTCTACACACAAACAGAGACAATGCCACTGCCCCTAAATCTCAAAATGTCTGGCCTGCACAAACACATGCTTACACAGTTTGAGTGTCTAACCGGAGCAAAGTGGAGGAGACCAGGCTGTAGATGCCTGAGCAGCTTGAGTCATTACGGCTGTTGAAAACACGTATTCCTGCATTGGTTCCAAGGCTACAAACTGAACAAACACAGCAGCAGTGGGAGAGACAAAACTGTCACATAAACAAACAACACACACACTCTCAACAGAGCTGGCAACTGGGCAGACTACATAAGGCCATTTAAGGCTGGAGGCTTGCCCGGATCAGACCCTTAAAGCTTTTAAAAGCTAGGCTTCAAGAATTGACCACTACTGGCTTAAGTAAAAACCTGTTTCATTTAGTGCAAAGAGATACACAAACCATCTACTTGTTGCTTTGTAGATGAATAATCACTGTAAGTGGCGATGCTTGGCTGATCAAAGCCTTTTCTGTAAACATAAGAGAAAGTGCTTTTTTTCTTGGCAAGTGGTTCCAATTAAATTGCTCTCCGGCACAATCAGAAGCACAAGATTAAACAGAGATTTGTCAAAGCCATAACACATTTTGAATCGACTGTTTGCTAAACCCATCCCCTGACAAAGTGCTTGTACAATCACACTTTAGCAACCGTAACTAGGCATGGCAGGTTTGTCAAGCTTTTGGTTTCCCCACATGCTAAAGGGGTGTGCATGAGGCTGTAGTAAGAGTGATACCATGGAGGACGGCGTCTTTGTTTTTTGCCTTTCCAAAACCAAAAGCAAAAGGGTAAGAAATGGATTAAACACTTTGTTCTAATGTAAGCTGCAAAAGTTAGCATGTCTGGCTATTTAGCATTAATTCCTGTCAGAATCGGCCAAGTACCGTGACAGAAAAAGCATCGATTTTTTCGATTTCAATTA
Source organism: Micropterus dolomieu (assembly GCF_021292245.1). Lineage (NCBI taxonomy): Eukaryota > Metazoa > Chordata > Actinopteri > Centrarchiformes > Centrarchidae > Micropterus > Micropterus dolomieu. Next base: position 10,916,057 of record NC_060155.1, on the reverse strand, counting down.
TGCTTATCGATTCCCAGTTTTAAAAAAATCAAATGTTAACATAACAAAAATGTCTTTATTTGTTTATGCATTTATTGTGACTGTATTGTTTCATTAAAAAAGTAAATTCAACATATTTGAACTATTTTAAGTAAATACATACAATAAAAACACATGATCCACAATCAGTATACACTTATGCTGGGGTAGTTCACGTTCTTCAGTTTTCTCTTTGGTCACCTTATCCTTTTATTGCCAAAGACAACGTTGTGTAGCGGTTGGGTATCCCGGACTCTACTGGAGGTAAGCGCAATGGCTGATGACCAGTGTTGCGTAGTAACCAGTTGGCCAAGCGTTATTCAGGATTATTACTTTTCACAGTAACTAGTAGTGTTAGGGATTACTATTTCCTAAACAGTAATAATATTACAGTTACTAATCCAAGTAATACTGTGTTACTGAATGCACCATCCTTGACATGAATGCGCGACTGTGTGGCAGGTCAGCGGCACCGGACCTTATGTTGTTGAAGTCAGCTGTTTTCAAAATTGTATGGAAAGTAATATAGTAACGTAACGGGTAACATAACTAGTTATGATTATCACCCACTAACACACTCAAACACAATCAAACACTGAACATTCCGATCCGACGCTGTGCTGCCTTAAATGTTTGCTCACATTTGATGTTCTACCTGAAGAACACTTAATTAGCTTCCCACATGCATTGCACTTTGTCTTGTGGTTTTCTTTAATAAAGTGAAACCAAATCTTTCACTCCTGCTGTGACGTTAGCCATGCATGCTCATATCTAAACAAATTAGCAAATCAGTACGCTGTTGCAAAATCATCGAACTGCAGTGCCGGAGAGTCTGATACACTTTTCCTTATCTATTTTTTCTTATAGTCTGAACGCTAACTATCTCTACAGTGCAATGCAAGAATAATGCTGTTTCTTTATTATTTTCACATTTTTTCCCATGATTAATCAACTAGTTAGGATGCTTAGGATGATGACTATTTGCTGGGAAATCAATCCTTGAGCATGATATCATGTATGTAGCCATCAAGTGCATATTTAAGACTTCTTTTCAGGGTTCTTATTTTAAAGGAAGTCAGCCAGAGACTGCGTTTTCAAGCAATTCATGGAGCTAATGCTACTTAGCTAACTAGCTACAGCAGATAAAATCTCACCATTACAGTTGGCGAAATCAACTGTCGCAGGCTAGAATCAAGATGCCTGCTTTTGTCTATCTCATCTCTAAATCATGGACCCATTGTTTCAAACATTACTAAGAATTTCAATGGTAAATCTTTGACAAGTTTGACAGGCATACCAACAGTATCTGAAAAGGGTGCGGCTCAGCAAATTGTTAATTGATGAAAGAGGAGAGCAGAGCACAATTGTGACTATGTGATCAAAAAACAATAACCAAAATAGTAACTGGCCAACTGTTTTCCAACTACCACCAACGCACCAACATAAAACACACAAACAAAGGCTTACGCAGACCCTCGTTTCTTCCTTTACAGCATTTCTTCCATCTCTCTCAACTCCCATTCCACACAAACACTCTCTCTCCCATCCCTCCCTCTGTGAAGAGGGCTACCTCTCCCTCATTTGCGTGTGTGAGTGGTTGTACTGGTGTGTCAGTAATGACAATGTCCCAGTGTTCCTCTCTGCCAATTAGCCCGGCCATAATTATACAGACACATATGGAGCTGTCAATCACCCGGCTCCTCCACACAGGAAATCACCCACCCAGCGGAGAGAGTGAGAGAGACAGAGAGCGAGACAGAGACAGAGAGAAAGAGAGAGAGAATGAGAGTTTCCAACAGCTAGCTCTATACCACTCCAAACAACCACCCACTGTGCCAATAAGTAGCATGAAGAGAGTTTCGTTCAATTACTCTAACTGTGCGGCAATCCCACAGTTCACAGGAAAATGCCATGAAACCACATTAGAGGCTTTGGCAACCTATTTTTGTTTTGAGCTTTATTTCTGTAGCAGTTACAGTTCCCTATTTACTGAAATTGTTGTTAACACAATTTATGCCAATGCATTCTCGGGATTGTAACCAGACCATATGTTGATTTAACTGGTGCAAAGAGAAGTGGTGTATTGTATGTAGAAATATACTTTCTTTAGTTATTCTAAAAGGCTGTTCATTGAAAATTGCAAAATTAGAAACAAATGGTTGAAAGATATATTAAATTAACACTGAGAACACTGAGAAAATACTGCGTTGTCAGGCACATTACCATCCATGTTACCCTTGAAAGATAAAGGTGATAGGCTACATTTTTTGTCAAAATCCCATGATAAAAACCAACAATGTGTTCATCCTACAAACAAGTAGTGACTGTGTAGCAAAAGACTGGCATAGCTTATTCTTCTGTGCCATAGCCATATTAAAAACAATCAATGAGCCACACTGTTGTGATATGTGACATTATAATGATGAACAAGGGCACTGCTGATGGAAATACTCGCTAGAGAATCAAGTATCAAGCAACGTATAAAATTGTTCCTGAAAAATGTACAATATATTTGTGACTTATTTTTAAAGATTTACATCTCCAATATGGCAAATGAGTTCCACAAACGTGGTAGTAAAGTCAGAAATTATTAAGAGACACAAAATGCATTGTTGGTTTCGGTCTTTTCATGGGATTTGGTCTTTTGATAGTACTCTACATAGAACATTTGTTAAGCTGAGTATAAAATATAAATATGATTTGATGATATCTACATATTTGTGCTTAGGAAAAAAGGCAACACGACAGAAGTAAGATTACACATTTGTGTAATGCTGATCTTTATAATTTTTATCACAATAATTTACCCACTATGGTAGTCTGCACAAGACATGCCTCAGTTTTCCACCAACTGAGTCAATTGTAAGTTAATTAAGGCTGCAAAAAACTAGTCTGAAAGAAGGCAACAAAAGCCAAAAGATAGTGTAAATCTGTCACTCTAAACAGCAATAGTACAAATGCAAACTACTAAATGATACCATTGAACAATTGAGGTTAGGAACCACTGGTCTCCAGGATGTGTTTACTGTCAAAGCATTGGTCTGAATTTTGCTATACCTGTATGTTTAATTTCTTTTTCCATATATAAGCATCTCAATGTAATAATAGTGAAACATGAATACAATTCATTGATTCATTCATAAAGTAGAATGTGGAAGGTACAAAAAGTGAAAGTTTTGGCAGGACTTGGATATCCAGTAGGTAAGAATATGATCTTAGAGCTGGGAGGTTTAACCACTTACAACAAAAACACCTGGCTAGTTTGATTACCTAAATCGGACGGTACACAAAATATTGGAATATAAAACATTTTACAGTTTTACAAGGTCTCCTGGGTGCTAAAGCTATAAAATATGCCTGGGGAAAATTAAATGAATGGTGAAGGATACTGATTGCATGTTTCAGATCGATGCAGAAACATCTTTAACAAATGATACTTAAATCTATATTACCCACTCATCCAGCGGCATTAATTAATCCCTGCTTTTGGGCTTGTAAATAAATGCATTCAAGTTCTAGTTAATAGAGGACCTGATTTCCCCTGAGCATCTCCGACAGAACTAAACAAATGAAAGTTTCATAATAAAGAAGATAACATGCACGGCGCTCAAGTTATTCGTCAAGCTTTCAAGTTTTGTGAGATGATGTCTGCGGTCCCATAATTTCTATCCATTAGGGTGCCAGTTGTCTGGTAATGATGATGAGTTGACACAAGAGACAAAGCGCAAGTAATAGAAAGAGTATTTGTGAATGCATACACATGTGAAAAAGTGTGTTTCACTTGTTCAGCTAAGAGTGATGAACAGAGGTGATGATAATAATAATAATCATAGCGATAACAATAACTTTTATTCAAATTGCACTTTCATGACAAAGAGTTACAAAGTGCTTTGCAAGACAATTAACAATGAATGATGAGGAGAGAAAAAAGCAGGGAGCAGAAGGTCCAGGATGAGGTCCTTTGATGTAGGAGAGTAGGAGGAGCAGAGGTAGGAAATCCAATAATTAGAGTAGAGCAGGAGGGGGAGAAGGTCAGAAGAATATGAGAGAGGGATGAGGAGCAGAAGGATGGAGGTCCCAGCAGCAAGTCTTACCTCTGGGACGTCTTCTTGTACTTGCGCCTGACAGAGAAAACAGACATTAGGATAGTAAGGCATTAATTGAAATGTAACTCTGGTAATCTTTGTTGGATTTATTTTTCTACTTAACATTCTTAACATGTAAAGACAGAAATAAAAGACATTGGGCCTCATGCAAGAACCACCCGTACGAACACATTCGCTCCGAGCATGTGGAAGAGATTTTAGAGATTTGTCGCATTCACCAAAATGTTCTCGCCCTTAAAGTATTCTCCTAGGTTTAAATGAAATTCAGTATCGGTCCAATTCGATTAGGTGAAGGAATCCACTTTTGCTAGTTTAATGGTGGGAAAAAATGGCCGGTGTGCCAGGAGCATGGTTCAGAAGGGTTGAACTTAGTCTCTTAAATAATCATGGGTGTGTTTTAGCCAGGTGCGCTTGTACCTTGGTGCATTTCTATTTAAATGGCACATGAATCCAGACTAGCAGCAGAGAGAGAGAGAGAGAGAGAGAGAGAGAGAGAGAGAGAGCTCATGAGGACGAGTGAGAGTGTGAGTATGGAAACTCTACAGTGCTGTGGTTTATAGGTGAAGTGTATGAATTACACTGCAGACTGGAGTCTCTGTTAACAGAGACAAACAGATAGATCCATGTTATGTTATGCTCCTCCCCTCTGTGAAACGTCTGTATCCTCGCTGCGTCTGCATCCTCACTGCATCTGTATCCTCACTGCATCCTTACTGCGTCTGTATCCTCACTGCGTCTGTATCCTCACACGCTGCATTATAATAAACTGTGAAATAACTAGTCGTGGGTCACAGTTGATTTAATTGATCCAGGTAATTGTTTTATTGTGTATCGTATTCATAAATGAGAGTTTTCTTTAATTAGAGAGGCTGCTGTGCATCCTCACCGATCCAGTCGGCGTATCAGGATATTTAAATAATCAACGAAGTTATGCGTCTGTACCTCGTGCGTAAATGCGCATGGCGTCTTTCTTAACGGGGATTCACCCTATTTCACCCATCCGCAACCCAACTGCTATTAATCAGAATGTTAGTTTTTATGACCAGACCCACCCGATCCGCAGATACGGCACTCCACTAGAAAAATATATGCAGAAATGTACTGCAAATTTAACATCCCATTTATGGTATCATTATTATCATGGAATGCCAATTTACTGAGAGGTTTGAGAAGTTTTTTTTTTTTTATAATTTTATGAGCTTGCACAAAATTCTCGGCTGTCCTGGTGCTCAGTTGCACCTGACAGTGTAACATCATCACTTGCTGTATAATGTACAGTACTATTGTCCATCCCATTTAAGTCATAAGTCACCTATTTGCTTTTATAAAAACGTTTTTAGCATCTAATGTCATGTCAAACCATTCAGTCTTTGTTTCTGTCAGTAACAGCACAGTTTGGATGACGATTCTTTGGCAGCTTGATATTTTCTAATTGTTTTGGGTCCTCCTATACAACTACTGAAATTGTTTTCTATTTGTTTTTTCATCTGCTGACTTGATGCTCTGCTGTGTGAAACTCTTCTTTATGCCCTTTGGAAACAACATTCTGAAATAAAACTTGCACACTGACGAGTAGAAAATGGAACAGGCAGCTTTATACAGCCTATCAGGCATTAATTATGCAAATGATCAAATCTCATGAACGCACACCTACTGGTGGCCTTCATTGAGTTGAAATGAGCAGTAAGTTAGCTGAATCTGACTTGGAATAAAGCGCACAGAAAACACTAAGAAGGCTTTAAGGTAAAAATCCAAGGAGTTTCTTGCGTGAGAGTCACTGTGCTTTCACTGCGTCACAAAACAGACATTGTCCCAAAAAATAAAAATAAGCATCCAGGAGAATGCTACTGTATCAAAGGTGTGGATTTAAAGCAATTATATGTTCCTCTGATTGTAGTGGTTGTTTGTTTTTCATTTTTATTTAGTTGTGTTCACACTGTAAATTTATTTTAAAAAAATGCAAATGCTTACAATCACTTATGCAGATGAGGGATTTAAGAGAGGCGTAATGAAATGCAAAAAGCACACACACACACCACCCCACCCCTTGACATCACACCTACTTTACTACTACACACACACACATACACACACACACACACAAACACACACACACACACACACACAGGTTACCTACACAGTCACATTAAAACACACCTGCTATCACTTACCCTAACATTTCGCCTAAAACACGCCCACGCCTCCATAAAGAGATAACAGTGTGGTTCTATAAGCTGAATTCATGAACACACACACATACACACACTTAAGACACTCATAACAGCAAAGTGGAGGGAAGGATGGACCGTCTGCCGTTCCACTACAGACATGGATTTAAATTCCAGTCAGGCAGAATTCACAGCACTTAGCTTGATTTGTTTCTCACTCGTTTATTGAATCAATCTTTCCTAGAGCTCAGAATAAAACTGCAAGCTAAGGAAGATCAGCTCCGTAAAGAAATGTTAAGAGCTCCCTCATGATAAGAAAAAAAGAAAGATTAAATCCATCATTTTGGGTCCATCAAGCAATGACAATTAAAAAGACATGAAGTCTCACAGTCAGATGTTATGGGAGTTACAAACAGAGAAACTGATGCAACAAAAAAAAGAAGAGAGGAGGAGTTTTAAGAGAAGGATATGGATAACAAAAGCATGTAAGAGACCAATAAGTATGGATAAATAACAAAATGGGAACCTTAAGGTCAGGGGGAAACAAAAGTATGGATATTCTCCTTACCCCCTTTTCTATCTTTTATCCCACCTTTTGCCCCCTCCTCCTCACTGATCTTGCTTTATATCCAAACGCGTGTGTCAACAACACAGAGCTTCTTCTAATTAGAAGGCTTTAATGCAATGTCCTCTGCATAATGATGATGTGGGTTGGAAGGGGTCATGGAAAGTCTTGGAATTATTGTATTTAAAAAGGTCACAGAGAAGTTAAATGTAGCCCAGTTAAAGTAAATGTTTAGGTTATGTTCAAATAGCTGTCTTGATGGCTAAAAGCAGCTTGTTTGTGCCTCACAAATCAGATAGTGTCAAGGCGGTCATCTGGCCACCTTGATCCTCCTTGGGACTTCCCCTTAGGGAGCTCTATGTGATGAACTGTTGATCAAGTGATTAAATAATTCATTGATTTCCATTAATCAGTGGTTGACGGAGAGGTTGGGTCTGATCCACTGATTCAATTTATCAGTGGAAATCTATTGGAATACATTCACCCATGCAAAAACATAACAGGTCCATTTGACAGTGTGAAGCATTAAAACACAACACGCTGTTCATGGCTTTAGACTGCGTCACTGAAGGTTGAACAGAGGGAAAGTCCAAAGCAAATGCTCTCTCTGTCTATCCATAGATGATTGGTGTACTCTGCGGAGTACACTGTGCCTGAGAGTGCTGTGATAGCCATCCAGCACACACATGCACACACACACACATACACACAAATCATACAGCTGCCAAACAAATCTCTTAGGATAAGCTGTCATCACATACAGTAAATGTCACCAAGTCGCCATGTACACTTTCAAACACACTTCCAATCTATATCGTCCACACAAGCACATGCACACATAACCTTTCCCAATCACACACACACACACATACATATGCTGCATGTTGTTGATCCCTCACACAACATACACTGTGTGAAGCATCAACATCTGTGGGGGCTGCCTGTCAGTTGGAGCTCCCTCTCTTCAGACGGAGGCTCTTTGTGAGATTAAAGGCTAATGTGATCTCTGACACGCAACAGGAGCCCTCAGAGCACCCAGCAGACTGCAGTGTAGTCGTGATGGGGGAAAAAACATTCATCTGACTCACTATCCATCAAATATCCAAAAAGACAGATGGTTATGATAGGGGATTTATGAGGGTGACCAAATGGAAGAGACAATGAAGCCATCCGAGGAAACTAAATGTGGCAGAGGATGATGGTGGGGGGAACCACATATCGGGTTTCGGACACAGGAGAGAGAGAAACAGTGACTAATCATGGAACAACAGAGATACCATGACAAGAAAATAACTAAAAATAAAACAGTGATGTGAAGGGAGAGGAGAGGAGAGGAAGGCTGATAGATGAACTGCAGCCCCATGCACAGTTCATTCACTCAGCAGTCATCTGTGGCGCAGGAGGAAACTGCATTTCATTCAGACCTCCAGCAGTAACAAAAAAAAAATAAATGTTCTAAACACAACTCACCGTCTCCTCCCCCTGCTGAGGAAGAATGATGAGAAGTGAAAATGGATAAGCGAAAATTCCCACTTCAACTTGCATAAGCGGTGAGTGGGGATTTCTTCTCAGGGTGAAAGGTCATAGAGGTGTTGATTGGTTGGTGGATGAGAGAAAGTAATATTGCAGTGTTGGAGGGTTTAAAAAAGTACCTCCCTAAAGATACTGAGAGAGAAATTAGAAATGTGAGGCTCGAGGAGGCTTTTGTTTTATTTAAAGAGAACAATATGGGTGCATAAGAGGCAAAGGACCAAATATGTGAGAAGACAAAGAGGAATTTCCTTCAGCCTCAATATCTCAACCAAAAATACGCACATTCAGTAAAAATTTATAGTCTTGTAGAATCAAAATTCTAAATGGACAACAGGTGTTTATTGCATGTCAGATGCTATAAAAAAGGGCATCTGGCATGAGGAGACCACCAAAACATAATAATTTCCCCGCCTCTTTAAAACATTCTCGTGCATTGGAGTAAAAAAAAGTAATTGAATTGACTTAAATAACCATGCAATAAGAGTGCAAGTGTGAGCAACCCTCCCTCAGTTAATACCTCAGCTCTGATGTACTTTCCTTTTTTCCCTTGCTGTCAAATAAAGTAAATTATTCAAAAATAGTTCAAAGGAAGTAGCTCAGAGCTGTTTTGCTTAAGTAATCTCTCTGTGTTGTTCTTACTTCTTTAGGTATTTGCTCTACTTTCATCAATCAGTCTATGCTTGGTCCTTTTTCTCTCTCTCAAACCGACACACACACACAATGCATCTTACACATGAACAAAATCATGTGTGGGGTGAACGAAGACAAGGACACCTTTCCTGTATCTTTCCTGTACATTCATATCAGATTTGTTTTGCAAGTAAAGCTTTACAGATCAATTATTATAGATCATTTCACATGTAAATATTAAAAGCTTAATTCAAACATGAAAGTAACTCAGAGGCACACGTGTGCAGCATTGCTTCACACACTTGTTGAAAACAGTAAAAGTGGATATACTCACAGTCCCCGGAGCCTGAGCCAAATCTTTTCAATCTGTTCCGGCTGAAGGTACTTCAGGGCCGTGCTTTCAAACTCCTCGATCTCTTTGGTGGGAGACTCCATGTCAGTTGCTTAAAAAGTTCCGGATGCGCCAACAAGAGATGATGGGAGAAAAAAAAAGTTTAATCCCTCTCAAGTGTGTGAGCGGAGAAAAAGACGCAACACAGAGCAGAGGGATGTTGCGATGTGGTGGAGCCCAGAACGTGACCGAGGTTTCCTCTTTCTTCATTCACAGTTGCACCAACTGCTGCGACAAACCGGCCGTCATCCTTCCCTTTTCTTTCTCTTTTCTCTCTTGTTTATGCAAGAGAGTGCGTGTGACTGAAACTCAGTAACACTCAGCAGCGCAGTGCTCAAGCAGCTGTGACAGTCATGAAACTGTACCTCTTTCCTTTCTCCCTCTCTTGTCTGTCTCTCTCTCTCTCTCTCTCTCTCTCTCTCTCTCATGCGTTCACTTCTCTCCTGTGTGAGCACAGGGGTCCTGGAGCCGTGCCATGCTCTCCCAGCAACAACGGGATGCAGACGGCAGGGCAGCTCAATCCGGGATTAACGCTCACTGCCAAGCTCTCCGCTCAAGAGGGAGGGAGGAGAAACACCACCAGTCAAAGAGAGGGAGGAGTCTGGCTGATAATGAGAAACCATGTCCTGTTTCATCCACCAGGAAAACCAGAGGGAGTGAAGAAGGAAATAGAGTGGGGATGGAGAAGGACAAGGAGGAGAGACCTTTAGGAAAACAGATGACGAAGACTGTCCTGCACTACTGGAAACACCAGGTTAAATAAAAGGGACTTAAACAGGACTCTTTTTCACAATCTGAGTCATAGACATTTTAACAGATGTGTGCTTATTTCATCAGGAATGTAAAGGTAAATGTCGTCAAGCAAATACAGACATCTGCAGCAGCAGTGCAGATCAACATTCAAACTGATAAAAACATTTGCTGCAAAAGCGAGCTGTAGATCTGTAATGTATTCATTTGAAAATGTAGATAATACATTTGTTGTACAGCATATTAAATGTCGTGCCAGAGAGGATTAAATAGTGCATTGACACTGATTTGACTGAGATTACTCTGATCCATTGAGCGCCATCGAGACCACCCCCGCCCAAATACAAGCATTATACATATATTACACACACATTATTCTCTCTGTTTTATGATACCTGCAGCAATAAGCCATGTCCATGCACCAGGTCCTGCATATGTTATGTGACGTTTTTTGTGACATTTTCTTCTATAATGTTCAGATTTCAACTTTATTATTTCTATTTTTCAATTATCTAATTAAGTAAAGCCTGAAAGGCGCTTAATAAATAAAGTTTGATTTGATTGCTATAATAAACCATTATATTTTTCCACATCTTTACTGAGATGCCAGCTCCCTGATGGTGATTTCAAAATGTTCAGGTCTTTGTCATTCTGCCTGACCAGAGGAATTACAATAAATTGCTAAATAGTGTATGTTAGAAATATATTCTGTACATCTTTAACTTCTTCAGCCCTTTCTGCTGCTTCTTTTCTTCTTCTCCTCCTTAGCTAGCTCCAAGCTCACTGAACATCTAGGAAAAACCCATGAGAATTCTCATTTTCTGCCAATCCAAAACTTGCAAGGGTGACTCAGCCCAGAACCCCCTTTTCTCCGAGCCCCCTACCATACTCTTAGGTCTTTCAATTACTTGATGCAGGATGCAGGGATAATGCTAGGACACCACCTCAAAGCGGTTCCTGCTTTCATCTGCTGAGATGGGTCCTCCGTGAGGAGGGAGGAGAGAGGTCTGCCTGAGTGCCATGAAGCCTGCTGATGTTGTCTTCAAAGGCGCACTTATCTGTGTCTCTTTCTCCCTCTGTCTGTTTGGTTTTCAGTTTCCTTCTCTTTCTGAATGCCTATTTTTAATCCACTCTTTTTTTCTCCCTTTTTGTGAAGGTATGCTGGCCCCCAGGAGATCGCAATCCACAGGCAGAGATGACAGGTCAACTTGAGGGGAAACCACAACAGCAACTTCACATTTTGCTGCTTGCTGTTCACAGCTTTTCACCCCAGGGGCCTGATGTACCATGTCATCTGTATATGCAAGTGTGACACTGAACAAGGTTGAGTCTGGTGAGAAAGGTTCTGTCAAAAACAGTGCAAGGACTAGGAAGGTCAATGTAAACTGGATTGCACTCAGTGGAGTGCAATGCAGGTAAAGGAAAATAGGTACTGACTTAATAAGAAGTAGTCACACAAGTTTACAGCAGCTGACTCTTGATTGGAAGGCTGTGATTATCAGGTGGTATAAAGAGAAGAAGACACATGATCCCCACATCAATGGTTGATTTTACCTCCACAGTATCACCCGAAGAACCTCAGCATTGGAAGGTAAAGGTATCAGATTGGATGGTCGAACAGCATCTATAACCCTCCTCCCCTGCCTCTCACAATTTTCACACTTAATTTACGCAGTGATTGGCCAGGTGTGTGGAGGGGAGAAGGTAGGCTAGCCCCATATTTGAGTGATAATTTTGTCTCCCCTCTCCTCATGACAGCTGGCTTTTCACCCCACCTTCGAGGGTAACCATTCAGAACAGCTATAAACACTTTTTCCTGCAGACTTGGTCGGATGACACTTTGGTTAATTAGTTCATTTTAAGGATACTCTCATCTTTATGGTCTCCTGCATTTAAGTCAGATATGCTACACGCCCATCCTCTACCCCGACCTCCTCAGCCTTACCTTTCCACCTTGCAACATAGAGGACACACTTCTTCCTACACTGGCAATGAATGTAATGGACATAATGTAAGGTGTGGAATAGTCTAAAATGGATCCTGTGTCTTTACTTGTTAAAAATAAGAGTAGTTGATAACAATAGCTACTGATCACTCTTTGCTTCTGACTTTGATCTCTCAGTCATATTTGATTGCCTGACAACCATCACAAACCAAGATTTTGGATGATCAAATAACAATAAGCTCTAATGTTAGTTAAAAGGTAAAGAGAAAATATTTTTAGCATCCAGTAGGAAAAAAAAACATTCTCAGATGCATAGAATAGCAGGATCAAGAATGCAGTCTCATTGAGAGCTATGTGGCCCCGAGCCTTTGCACCCAAGGAATCTCAGAGAATACTTTAATTAGATTGCCTACTGATGAATGAAACACCTTGCGGGAAACACCACAACTGTGGTAATGTGGCTTATCTGGACCACTGGATGATGAGAGGGACAGCACAACGATGTTCGAGTATGTGACAAAATATTAGGAATACACAGAGGTCTTTTGCTTGCTGCTCATTTCTAAATTATATGTCTGAGTTGCCAAAGAATCTGACTGCAAAATTAATTAGTAAATAGCAGTATGAAGGACATATTCTAACACATACACGTTCACACAAAGCATGCAAGATGTGTCACATGTTAGTTCAAAAGAGGAGAAGCAAATGTGAATAAAAGCTTTAAATTTGGGGGCTACATAACAATAGTATATGTCTGAATGAGTGATTAAGGAAAATAATGGAACATTTTATTTAATTTTTAAAGACTGATGAACCAACGCAAGAGAAAAAACTGATTGTGTCCCTTCAAATAATGATCATCAAAATATGTCCCTAATTAATTACTATCACAACAACTACTCACAAAAAAGACCTAATGAATCAAGTCTTGGGAAAATGAATTATTCGTATGACTATGACAGAGGGACTGGCTGTAAAATTATGCTCTGCTAAGGTATTCTTGTCACTGTGCTCGGGCTCCCTCAAAGCTCACACATCGAAATCAAGACATTAACAGCCCCGGCCATTTGGAGGTACATGAAAAATTCAAATCTCATTTAAATTCCCAGGCAAGCCGATACGGATATCTATGCATCAAAATAGCAATCGCCTTTGCGGTAATGACCACATTTTGTTTAAGATCATTTATCAAAAAATGTGATTTTCCATCTATACAGTTCTGCACTTCATTTCTCTTTTTGTATTGGATGCAGTGGAGATGGAAGGATGGGTGGGAGAAATTGAGGGCACCCAGCTATAAAGCTATATTTATTTGCAGAGTGGAAAAATACACCAGAGAAGAAATTTCCCATTACTTCTTCCCCACATAGGTCAAAGGTGATGCATACATCTGAGGACCGAGGTGAAGAGGGGAGCAATCAGGCTCCAGACTAGCATGGAGGCAGTAAACAGGCCTTGTCTTACACACCTGTAGTTACAAAGGTGCAAACGGTTACCAAAGAAAGAATTGGGGTTTTGTTACTACAGCACTTACGTTGGACTGAAATATGTGGCATGTAAACACAAGGAAGAAAAAGTTCAGACTACAAAATATTTGTATTCACTTATATGTGACGTTAAAGTGTTTTGTGATATTTAGCCAACCTAGCTGCTCTATTGATGACAATGTTGGTCTATTGTTACGGCTGCAACCGCCCCCACCTGTATTTGCCTGTGCTTTTGAGTAGGCTATCTGGTATGCTGAGCAGGCTGTGCAAGCCCGCGCGGAGGATTGGCTGCACGAGGAGGGAAGGTCCCGCCTACTTCCTGGGTTTCCGATGACCATGCCATCGATTGGTGCGGCATGCTACTACGGGCCAATCAAAGGGCGACAGTGACGACCACCACCTGCTTAAAAGCCTGCTGGGTCTGCCGTTTGAGGCAGCAATCTGACCTGAGTTGCTTGCCTTGGGAACACATGTCTCAGCGCTTGTAGTAGTGTTTTGTTACCCGTGCCAGACTTTGTGTCTTGACTGTGTTTCATTGTGTGAAGGTAAGGGAGTGGGCCAGGTTTAAGCTTAGAGATAACTGACACCTTTCTTGCACACACCGTAGTTGTTTTATGTTAGTTTTCACCAGGTTCAGGGGTGCTGTGCGCTTTGTGTTTTGGGTTTTTGCAAATGCTGTAGGTTAGTGAGCTTTTGGTTTACTCTTGTTTTTGTTAGTACCTCTGTAGAGCAGTAATCCTCCTTTTGAGGATCTCCTTTTGTTATAATTGTTTGTTGATTTCCACAGCACCCATTGGCCCATTCTCTGTTTGCACTCCATTTGCGTTACTTCAAATAAATATCCTTTCAAACCAACAACATCTGGTTTATGTTTATGTCCCAATATCCCTAGACACCTCGGGACGTAACACTATCCACTGTGGATTGAAAAATCTCAACAACTATTGGATGATTGTCATGGATGAATGGTACACACATTCATGGTTCCCAGGGGATGAAATCTAATGAATTTGGTTATCCTCTGACTTTTCGCCACCATGAGACTGACAATTGTGGTTCAGAGTAAACCGTCCTGACAAATTGACAATAACCTTGAATATAGGTGAAGTCATTACTGCAGTGAAAATGTGGAACTGTCTAAACTGACAGTGAAAGCAAACATGTTTGGGTTAATCACCGTCTGCAGTCACCCACTCTGACAGAAGATGGTAGTCTGAGGCATTTTTCCACAAGTCTCATTTTGTTGTTGGAGCAGCAGATAAGAGCACAGAAAAGGAAAGTCATCTTGCTTACTGTCAAAACTGGACAACATCTCATTGAAAAGTTTTGTAGATTATAACCTTTGTTTTAATTGGATTGAATGACTTTCTTTTCAACGTAAAAGCAGTTCTAAAGAATCTGCTGAGCAGATTTCTTGGCAAAAGCATTAAAAGAGTGAAATCCTTTACATACATTACAGGTGCCACCGCAGTGGCTAGTGTACTTTGGCCTACAACCCAAATTTGGCTATATGTAGCAAATTACATGAACCCCCGCTATTCAGGAGGCAGAAACTCTGCAAAGCAGCTGGGCAGCTGTGTCTCCCCATCCACCCTGAAGCACTGTGCTGATCAGCTTTCTCCGGTGTTCACAGACATTTTTAACACCTCACTGGAGACATGCCATGTGCCAGCCTGCTTCAAAGCCTCCACCATCATCCCTGTCCCCAAAAAACCAAGGACCACTGGACTAAACGACTACAGACCTGTCACCCTTACCTCTGTGGTTATGAAATCCTTTGAACGACTTGTGTTGTCCCACCTAAACTCAATCACAGACCCACTCCTGGACCCCCTGCAGTTCACCTACAGAGCCAACAGGTCTGTAGACAACGCAGTAAACATGGCCCTTCACTACATCCTGCAGCACCTGGACTCCCCAGGAACATACGCCAGGATCCTGTTTGTGGATTTCAGCTCTGCTTTCAACACCTTCATCCCAGCCCTGCTGCAGGACAAGCTCTCTCAACTGAATGTGCCTGACTCCACTTGCAGGTGGATCACAGACTTCCTGACGGACAGGAAGCAGCACGTGAAGCTGGGAAAACATGTCTCTGATTCCAGGACCATCAGCACCAGTTCCCCCCCTTCTTTCCCCCCTTCTCTTCTCCCTTTATACCAACAGCTGCACCTCCAGTCACCAGTCCGTCAAGCTCCTGATGTTTGCGGACGACACCACCCTCATTGGGCTCATCTCTGGTGGGGATCAGTCCGCCTACAGGTGGGAGATCGACCATCTGGTGACCTGGTGCAGCCAGAACAGTCTGGAGCTCAACGCTCCGAAGACAGTGGACTTCAGGAAGAGCCCAGCCCCACCCGCCCCCATCATCCTGGGTGACTCCCCAGTCGCCACTGTGGACTCCTTCCGCTTCCTGGGCACCATCATCTCCCAGGACTTCAAGTGGGAGCTGAACATGACCTCCATCACCAAAAAGGCCCAGCAGAGGATGTACTTCCTGTGGCAGCTGAAGAAGTTCAGCCTGCCAAAGACCATGATTGTGCACTTCTACACCGCCATCACTGAGTCCATCCTCACCTCCTCCATCACCATCTGGTACACTGCTGCCACTGCCAGGGACACGGGCAGGCTGCAGCATATCATTTTCTCTGCAGAGAAGGTGATTGGCTGCAATCTTCCATCACTCCAGGACCTGTACGCCACCAGGACTCTGAGGCAAGCAGGAAAGAATTGCAGCTGACCCCTCCCATCCTGGTCACAAACTGTTTCAGACTCTCCCCACTGGCAAGATCCCGGTCCCCCACTGATACTCTCTCCTTGCAAATAATACAAATGTCTCTGCACATGCAAAAACTATTTCATTTAATATCATTCACAAACCTGGCACATTGCACATATTTGTTGTTAATTGTTCATCTTTGTTGTTGTATATTTTTATATTGTCAATTTATGTATTTATGTACACAATTTTCTCTTCCATTGCAATAGGTCTGCACAACACAAACCCACAATAATGCACATGTAAATATCTGCGACGTTGTCTGCAAATAGTTGTATTATTTTTCTCTATTCTTTTTAACATTCTTATACAACTTGCATTGTCCCTGCCTTTCGCCCGATGTAAGCTGGGATTGGCTCCAGCCCCCCGCAACCCTGTACGCAGGATAAACGGTTGACGATGGATGGATGGATGGAACTTGCATTGTCTATTCCATATTTATATATTTCTACATTTATTTATGTCAACTGTATGTTTGTCTACGTGTAGCACCTTATCACCAAAGCAAATTCCTCATGTGTAAAACACTACTTGGCAAGAAAGTTCCTATCTAAATCTATACAATGTTTGTCATCAAATTTGCTATATATATTCAAGGTCCCTACAAGATAAATTCTAATGATCCTCTGACTTTTCATCTAGCACCACCATAAGGTCAAAAGTCCAATTTGTGACCATGTTAGTATATAGACATTGAACGCTTCGCTCAAATCACTGCTGTGCCTCACAGCTACAAGCACGGCTGACTCTTAGTCTTGTTCATGTGACAGTAATCTCACAGAAACAGAAGCCTGATATACTAACGGCTAATCAAGTGCTTATTTATGGTCAATATGTTTGCAAACAATTGGCAAGTACTTTAGCAGGTACAGAGCAACATTAGTATCTCATTTGAGCCATGTTTCTAGCATATGATTACTATAACTCCAATTTTCACTTGACTTCTATCTCTGGTATACACTATCTACTACTATCTACCATTCACACTGGACAGGTAGATTACAGTAAGCTGTCTGAGCTCGTTAGCTGAAAATGTTTCCTACAGTTCCAGGAGGGGTTGGCTGAGGCCAGTGGAAACTATAGTCTAAATACAGACTGGAAAACCCAAACTGAGAGCTATAAACAGCAGAAAGCTATAGAGTTGGTGTTATTTGCATTAGCAGTACTAATGGCCATTCCAAAAACCACGGACTCATTTGCATTTATTCATTTATCCAAAGCTACTTACAATTGCTATATATATCAGAGGTTGTATGCGGGATTGACCCCGGGTCTCGCACACCAAAGGCATGTATCTTATCCACTGCTCTATCACCACCCCTCATTGTAAAAATCAAAAACATCACTTATAGTTCTCCCTCGACTCAAAGATGTGTGATACTTATGCTATGTTCAGACTGCAGGCTTTAATGCTCAATTCTGATCTGATTCTGATCTTTTTGTTTGACAGTTCACATTACTGCTTAAATGTGGCCCATATCTGACTCCAGGGTGACTGTCCCCGGCCTGAAAGTGACCCGCATGCACAGAAGAACACGATGTCACACGCACCACGCTGTTGTGCAAAAGTAAACAGAGCCACAGAGGTTAGCTCATACTTGCCAACCCTCCCAATTTTCATGGGAGACTCCTGTTTTTCATTGTCTTCTCACAGGTCACATTTCTCCGGAATTATGACAAGTGCTCACAACTTTCTGTTCTTTTCATTACGGTGTCTGGCGCTGTATAACGCAATTGCTGCACAACTTTCTTCCTTTCTCTCTCTCTCTCTCTCTCTTTCGCTCTCTCTCTCCACTATGTCACGGACACAAGTAGCATGCGCATAACTCAGAGAGCTCGCAGTCCGTTGGATTTCAGGTGTAAGAAAGGGAATTTGTGAGCAGATGATAGCAAGGTAGAGAAGAAAGAGGTTTACATGTTTAATGATGGCTTTTGTGGAGCTTTTTTATCCACCGCCGCTCCGTCTACAGCAGGACAGTGACAACAGCTGCCCTACAAAGTTGCCTCAGTTGTGAGTGTCCAGACTCAGGTCGCATTTAAAAAGATTCGATCTCTCGGATTTGGACCACATGTGAAAGTCCCACTTTGGCCTGCAGTCTGAACGTAGCCTTATTGTTACTTCACTTGATCTTAACTGTGCAGAATGATGACTGTTGACTCCACAAGGTTTTCAGATTAATCTGCTGAAGGAGGGAGGCCGCTCTGTGCTCACCTTAAATCTGAGTTTAACACTTGTCTGTACGAGCATGATTTAGTGACATCACATGCACTCTAGAGGTCAATCATGGTCCAATATGGATCTTACACAACGGCGATGTGGAAGCTGGAGGCCTCCAATGAACATACACTGAGAATAGACCTCACTGTGAAGTAGGAGACATCTTGTGTTTAGTAGTTAAATATTTGCATATACATAGATTCTGGATATATAATGGGGGAGAAATTACAGATATAATTACGTTAACAAGGCAAATTAACTTTTTTTGTGGAAAAAAAATCAGACACATATTATTAGTCAAATATTTTTTTATATCATAAAATATAAAAGCTTTTATTTTAATTTGATAAGCAGATATTTTGGGGTACTTGTGGGGTAACTTGTGTCTCTGTCGCCAGCAAATTATGGCCACCATAAAATAGATAGATGGTGATTTTCTGTCCAAGAGTTCACCTCAGGGTCAAGGCTCAGGAAATGCTACACTCACTGCAACTCACTCGCTCAGCTCACTCACATCACAGCAAATTTATGCTCCGCAGACATAAGTGCCTCCCAGCCTGTAACTGCTCTGATCCTATTACTATATTAACCCCACAATAAGATGTGAGCAAAGCCTACACAGAGGGAACTATTCACATCATGGGTGAGCGAATTCACGTAGTGTATTTAAAGGCTGTTATGTGGGCAAAGTGAATACACTATTATTGAGTGAGGTCAGGAGTTATGAGGTAAGGGTGAGATTCAAAGTAGTCCCTTAATGTACCCTCTGCCTATTTGTAAATGCAGTCAAAGAAAATGGACTGGTCTTATCACAACAGACATCAATGCATACACACACTTTAACCCTTCTTCTGGAGAAGTACAGAAATAATATTTTACAATATTTGTTTTTATCTCACCTTTGTAAGCACTTCACACAAAGATTTTATTTCTAAAATGAAATATGTTTCAATTCCAATCCCCTTTACACTCGTAAATAACAATAATACATTACAAAATCATATCGAATTAAACCAAGCTGGAAAAATCCCCTCATGAGCCTGTTGATCTATTCTTTAATCAATAACCAAAAAAGTATTTTTTATCAGTAGCTTTTATATCACCACAAACAACATCAATGTTGTATATCTAACCTACAGTAACGCGAGTCCATTCTTTGGCACAACTCTGAACTCTGGATTCGTATACTGTATACAGTGTATAAAGCGTATATAAGTCTTATCTAGAAATATGTGGCAGACAGCAGTGATCCAGCTCCTGTGAAGTCACGCCTCAATCATTCTGATAAATAGCTCTGCCATTTGCCCATGTGCTTCCCGTCACACTGGCCAGCGGAGGCTCATTAGCCGGCTAGTGAGGCTAGCGATGGAGGTTGTTGCTGCACAGCAGATGTCAGTGGGGGTCTGTGAACCTGGGGCTGCAGCCAAAGGAGGGGTCAGCCTCCAAAACTGTGGGCTGCCGCGGAGGAGACAGCCACCTTAATCAACTGCAAAGTTCACAGCGGCGCACAGCATCCAATTAACCAGCAGATAAATCACACAGCTGACCACAGAAGAGTGACTGCCTTTCAGCAGAATGTGTGCATGGTTGTATGAATTATGAAAAGTGTGTCTGTGATTCTGGTTACTGCAAGTCTGTTTGTGTGATATTTTGATGCTGTGTACAACTCTGAGATGACAAAAGAACAAACTGATTGTTTTTAAGGGACATGTGGTGAGTGAATGCTCAATTTTAAAAAGGCTGCACTAATAATTTGGAACCCACATTTTATGTCCCTATTCACAATTAGGTAAGCTTTTATTCACCTTTGTAATCTTATTGAATACACTTTAGCTCTGTATTTAGTAGCTATTAGTGATTAATTTTATTTACAAGAGACATTTCTGTTTCTGACAGTCACTAGGTCAAGTTTCCATCCAAATGTAGCACAGATTTTCTGAAATTCAGCAAAAGAAAATGCGAATGAATCCATGGTGCTAATTCTCCTGTAGGTTGCCATTAATCCACTGCAGAAGAAGGCACACTCAGATGACTTAATTTAAAGAGCATCAGTCAAATTTCAAACATATTCCATGTATTAATGTGAGGAACATTACAGTCTACTTATCGGTCCATGAAGATCTGATGTTTTTACCACAATTTTCCATCTCTTCATTAGAGCTGAAGCTTCAGTAGTGTCCTGCATTTTGCTTTTATTGCCTAACCCAACTTTCCACCTCAGTCATAGACTATTTTTCTTTTTAAATTTGAAGCACCTCCACTCAAGAGTAAAAGAGGTGGAGGACAACACATTTACTTTTAGATTCTTGCTGGCAAAACATGAAGCAGATTTTACATTTTACCAAGCAACACATTATAGATACTTTCTAGACAAGTTATAGGCAACTTGTTATTTTCACTAAGACCTTTGCAACAACACTATTTCTAATTATGTTATCAATACATATGTTATTATATGACATATTAATCATACTGTTGCAAGTTTTAACATAGTCAAATGGTTATCAAATTAAATAAAACTAACTGGTTCCTACCCTCAAATCACAATGGAGCATTCACTAGAGTGGAATACAACAGCAATTTGTTTTTAATTAACTAATGACTAACTTATTTTTTGCACAAAACCTTTCACTTCCCCTTCTCTTGGGACCAGAATGGAAATAACCCTAATGGCTTTTTGTGCATTAACCCCTTTAAAGGTTTGGCTGTCACAGCAGAGTGGTAATTTAAAATGGAAAACGAAAACCAATTGATTAATCAGTCAACCAAATTAGTCGAACCGGATGAGAGGCAAGTGCTGATGGAAATGATGATGACGATGCTGCATTCAAATTGCTAAATGAGAACAGTTACCAGTCAGAAGGGACACAATTTGAAAAAAACACTAACTTGCACCTAATGGAAAATGTTAAGATGAAGTTAGTCACCATTGCTATTAGTGCTATCACACATAAATTGCAGTTGGTAAAGGTGGTAGGTACACAAAATACTATAAGACAGAAGTAAAACATTAGAATAGCAACTTGTAGCTAGAACAAAGTAACTAGTAAATGTAAAATAGCAGCTGGCAAAACAGAATTGAATTACCGTGCATAAACAACATAAGTAGACTACAAGTGGCAAATTGTGAATGATTGTGGACTTAGGGGTAAACAATGACAAAACAACCTGCTATAGATAATCCCATTCAAAAATATTACTGATTTCACCTTCTTCATAAAAACCTCTGTATAGCCCAATCAATAGCTAGCAAGTGCTTTAAAATGCATAAGGCACCCCTAATGAGCAGAAACACCAGCATGACACCAGCAGCACAGATGAGTCAGCATGTGTTTATACATTAATGGCTGCATATTGCTTTCTGTCCCTCACTGTGTGACTAAGCACTAAGCACTTGATTGTGTTGTAGCAGCAGCTGTAATCCTAAAACTATTTCAGCAGCTGCTAGGTGCCTGAAGTATTAGGCAGACATTCAGGCTGATCTGAAAATAGATGGGGAAAAAAGACAATCAGGGAGCTTTGTAATCTGAGGGATGACAGGAAAACTGCAACCAGCCGAGCACATTAAATTATTCAATTAGCCATGAGGATGCTTTAAGGTAAATGGACTAAGGAGTTTAATCAAAATAGTGAAACGGTTTAAAATCACTATCAAAATGGCCTTATTTTCACCATATTCTGCTAGACCTAAGCAGACTTTTACCTTCATAGCCCCAGTTTATGTAGGTCAATAGCTGCTGCCTTTAACCTACTCACTCCCGTCCTGCCTGCAACAGATCCCGTGATCCCTCTCCATTTGCCAATAAAATCTAATTATCATCGCCTGGAGGATAACAGCCAGCTCTGGCCTCGGAGGTGACACCGTGGTTACATCATTTTATGGATTACTGCTAGTTCGGCAGCCATTTAATCACCTTGTACCATAATCTAACCATTTGTCATTCAGTTGTACATCCCTGCTACTCCCTGTGGATTTGCTCTCTATTAAGCACTGTTGGCCTGACCAAAGACTTGCCCTGACCTTAGTGGGACTTCCCAGACAAAGACATAAGCAAAAAGATGGCTGTCTATTGAGGAGTGCGAGTCATATGAAATGGATACAACAAAACAAAATAGTTGAACTAAGCTTTTTTCAAGAGGCCACATTTGCTGTTAAATCCCCAATTCCACCAGGTGCAATCACTGTTTCACCAGTCAAATAACTTTAATAAACAAGAAATTGCAGAGGGTATTATTTTAGCATACTTTTAGATAAACTGTGCTACTGAAATGAACCATTCTCTTGCAGGCCAGTAGACAGTTATACAAATTGTTAAGCCTCAGCCAAAGATTCAACCACATTTGGTGTGTGCTAGGCATTTGTTCCCCATCCTGCTTAAAGCTAAAAGGTATATCTTAATATATGACACTGAAATAAGCCACTGTCTCTACGGACGAATGAACTGTTTCCTCTATGGAAGGTGAAAGTGCTTTTAGCTGCCCTGCGCTTACTGTGTTTATCTTTAAAATCTAGGCTGTAGCTTTTAAATGAAGGAACAGGCCGTGTCCAGTCAAGTGGAAAATCACTTTCTCCTTGTCACTACCTTACTCTGGGAAAAAAAGGCCTCTGTTCAGGGGAAGACTATGGCAGAGAACAACAGCACTATAATTTGAGATAGCATGGAGAAGCACCAGCGAAGAAGCATCCTGCAGTGAGACTTTGTAGAGGAAGAAAATCAGACAACTCAACAATCTCATGCCAAATACCCCATAAATTGTTGACCAATCAGTTAGAAAATCAGTCTCTCTAAAATGGGCTTGCCATAACTCCTTGTCTATTTTGCATACAATCAAAAGCTTGTTATTGCGTACGAGGTGCATTTTAGTATCCTGTGACAAATGCTCACTTCTTGCCTCGTGCAGCATTTGTAACGGTCTCCAGAGCCATCAAGGTTAATTGGAATCAGGCGTTAAAAGACGCTCAATATTCTAAAAGTGACACCAAATTATGTTAATGGTGGTTTGAAGTCCTTGTTATCAAGGTGGAATCAATCATGCTCATGTCCCTTGAGGTCAGCAGCCATACATAGCAATTAGCACCGTGTGTGTCTGTGTGTATCAGGAATGTTAAATGTCAGACAGAAGAGTATCCTCTCTCGACAACTTAACAATCAAGTTCACGTTAATCCAAAAATAGTCCAAAGTCCAAAAATACTAAATGAAAACACAATACAGAATTTTTTCTACCTGTATACTAAAAGAAATACTGATTGTATGTAAATAACTCATTAAGATAATGAGCTGGACATGGCTGTCGATGTCACACTGCAGCCAGACACAGGATTTACCCCCATGATAATTTTTCTGCATCACTGAAGCAGCCTGACAGCAGCAAACCTGATGGCTGTTTTCTCTGTTGCATCTGGTTCATCTGGTGCAGGAAGATCGTCAGCCAGAATCTCTTCGGGACTTCGTGGGTCATTCAGGGGGGCGTTCTGCTCTTTGCCTTTCATCCCCATCCCTGCCGTGATGGCATTCCACAAAGCACTCTGGGACTTTGAGCCTGCAAAAAAAACAAAAAAAAACAAGTCTTAGTGGTGTTACAGTCGTGTAGTGCTTTGAATAAAGCTTTGTTTACTGGGTGTTTTTTTTTTATCAATTATTTAACAAAAAACTGAAGAAGCTCCACTTAAAGTACATGGCTTTCTGGATCTCAGTAAAAGGGACTGAGTGCCTTTGTTATGCTGCCCCCATGCGGATATATGCTGTCAATGCTAGTCTTTAAAAGTAACACACTACACAGCAGGCAAGTACTAATGCAAAGTAGTAGTTATTTTCTTCATTTTTATCATCAATTACAGATTTCAAGGTGTCATGAAAAGTAAATGTGTAATACTTTGTATTCTATTTTTATAATATATTATTAACAATAGTGAGCAGCCCACGGTAAAGAGTAAAACAGTATACATTGATCATTTAAACATGCCAGCTGAAAACATTTACTAGTGAAATCTACTGTCAACAAGGTATGTGGGTGGATTATGGTTAGTAGCAGTAAAAGTATTTCTGAAAGTTTACTTTTTTCAGCTTTGACAAAACAAAATTAAACTCTGTTCCCCTCCATTTTACTGAGGCGGTCAGAAGTCTGTGTAGCAATTTTTGATCTGAAAGGTGAAATGATTTGAAATGAATGAATTTAGTGAACTGGCTAATAATGGAGCATGACTTATATAGAACATTACACGTACGCGCAAAACTGGCTTGTGGTCTGGTGGAGCCCTCCCCATCTTCATTTGCCACTGGAGGAAGAAAATTAGAAGAAAGAGAAAGAAAATGTGGTTAACAATTACTTTAAAAGTATCTGTAACTTCTGTTTTGTTATTGCACACACACATGTTCTGTGTTGACTACTAAAAACTATAGCTGTAAATTTATATTTTCCATTTTTCACATGTGCAACAAATACAGTATGAAAATTCAGTCTATTAAGAACGCTACATTTTCCTCCACATGACTCAACATATGATTCAGAACTTTGCTTTCAGGTCATTAGTACAGACTGTTGTGAGCATAAACACACAAACATATATACTACATGCTGCACAATTAATTTTAATGAGACTCGCCACATTCTGCCCTCACAGGCCTTGTCATTTATTTCTTTTTTTATGTACATTTCTGTGTCTATATATAAGCCAGGAAGTGTCAGGAAGGTCATTAAACCCTGGAATTGCCGATAGTGAAAGTAGTGACTGTAATTGTTGCTGTCACTTCTGGTGCCCTGCTGGAATCTCACTGAACACTGGGGACACAGCATGTGGGGTTCACAGAGAATAGTGAAATATACACACATCTAGAGCAGAAAAACAAGAATATATCAACATATCAAAATGTACAATAAAAAATAGTGCTACAGTGTGCAGAAGGAATCTCAGCGTGAACACCTTGTTGAACCTTGAACTTGGCCTGCCCAAGATACAGCATCAGAAGACTCTGCTGTCCACTGCTGTAAAAAAAAATGGAGAAGACGAAGGCACAGCTGAACACAACAGCTGTCCTCGTTTGTGTTGTAACACACTGATGGCATGGTCAGAATTGGTTGTTGAAACAACAAATAAGTATAAAGTATTGTACAACACACTGGAACAGATGCAATCTTTCACTGTTGTGGTCAATGTTTGACAAAACCTTAAGGTGCAGTTCCCCTATTGGCCACTAGATGCTGGATCCATGAAACTCAGAAAAACACTTTCTTTAACAACAGAACATCAATATACACTCACCTAAAGGATTATTAGGAACACCTGTTCAATTTCTCATTAATGCAATTATCTAATCAACCAATCACATGGCAGTTGCTTCAATGCATTTAGGGGTGTGGTCCTGGTCAAGACAATCTCCTGAACTCCAGCCGCATGGCTGTTGGTGCCAGACGGGTCGGTCTGAGTATTTCACAATCTGCTCAGTTACTGGGATTTTCACGCACAACCATTTCTAGGGTTTACAAAGAATGGTGTGAAAAGGGGGGCGGCACGGTGGTGCGGTGGTTAGCACTGTCGCCTCACAGCAAGAAGGTCGTGGGTTCAAACGATGTCAGCTGGGATTGGCTGCGACCCTGTATGCAGGATAAGCGGTTGACGATGGATGGTGTGAAAAGGGTCCTGTGGGCGAAAATGCCTTGTTGATACTAGAGGTCAGAGGAGAATGGGCCGACTGATTCAAGCTGATAGAAGAGCAACTTTGACTGAAATAACCGCTCGTTACAACCATTATGTAGCATTTCAAATTGGTTTCTTGAACAATGAGTTCACTGTACTAAAATGGCCCCCACAGTCACCAGATCTCAACCCAATAGAGCATTTTTGGGATGTGGTGGAACGGGAGCTTCGTGCCCTGGATGTGCATCCCACAAATCTCCATCAACTGCAAGATGCTATCCTATCAATATGGGCCAACATTTCTAAAGAATGCTTTCAGCACCTTGTTGAATCAATGCCACGTAGAATTAAGGCAGTTCTGAAGGCGAAAGGGGGTCAAACACAGTATTAGTATGGTGTTCCTAATAATCCTTTAGGTGAGTGTATGTCTAAAGGTTAATCTGTGCCATGGTGGTCGTCATCTTAAAAATGACAGGGCAAGGATGAAACTCAAAGGGAAGCATGTTTTGTTTTGTTTGCCTTCAGTCTTTAATGCCATTAACCAGAACTCTGGTTAACTTCACCCAATGTAGGATTTCCCGGTCATAATTACTTACTAACCCAATTCTCCCCAGCAGTCATCACACTTACCTGTAACAAAACAATTAAACACAACCCTTATATGATTAAAGGAGTTTGATGGTGTCCTAGTCGGTGACAGAGAGTACCCCTACTGACCTCATTGATGCTCTGACCCTTAACCTGGCCCAGAGCAGGACTACATCTAGGATTGAAATGAACATCTGCATGCTCAAGGTTTAGTGGATGCTCAGGCTTATCCCAGAAAGCTCAGTGACATTATAATGGTCTTTATCAACCCTGAGGATCATAACAAAGAAAAAACCCTTCCACCACATTCTGCAGATCTCTGAGATAAAAGAGTTGTCTGAGACACAATTTCCCAAAACTATGTTCTAATTGGCCCACCACAAACCCCAGCTGTCTTCAAATTAAGACTGATTTGCTTATTGATTTCTTTATTCCTGAAAATTCAGTGACAAAATGCTTTAATATTC
Source organism: Micropterus dolomieu (assembly GCF_021292245.1). NCBI lineage: Eukaryota > Metazoa > Chordata > Actinopteri > Centrarchiformes > Centrarchidae > Micropterus > Micropterus dolomieu. The sequence continues at coordinate 10,888,778 of NC_060155.1, read as the reverse complement.
TGTTGCCGTCATTGACATCATCTACACTCTCCCACCCACCTTCAAATCGTGAGTCTCTTGTCTTCCAAGTGGAGCTTGCATTTTTCCATTTGTGTTCACACAGAGAGGCAGCACCAGAGCAGATAAGAACGACCTTCGGTTAAGCTTGAGGTAGTTGTACAGTCCTTTGCTATATAATTTTTTATTTCAGTCTGCAGTTCTACATTTATAATGTTAGTCTTACAATGAACATCTTATTGTGAAAATTGTGGTGTGGAGGTGGGTTGAACTCCCCTTCATGATGACGGACGGCGCTGTGGCTTAGGAGCTAGAGCAGGTTGCCTGTTAATCGGAAGATCAGGGGTTCAATCCCCGGCTCCTCCAGGCTGTGTGTTGAAGTATCCTTGGGCAAGATACAAGATACTGAAAGTATCCTTGGGCACGATACAAGATATTGAAACCCTCTGGTGGCTGTTCTACCAGTGTGTGTGAATGTTAGTTTCTGTTTGAGCACTTAGGCACTTAGCACTGTAGTGTAAAAGCACTTTGAGTGGTTGAAAAGACTCGAAAGGTGCTATACAGAGCCTTTGCATTTGCTCTGTTAGAGGACAAGGGCATGCGAGTTTTAATGTGGCATATTCAAGATGTGTGTGCATGTTTGTAGGCCTTATTAAATTTCTCCCACTGGCTGAGCAAATAGCCTCTTCATCATCTTCCTGTGATGAATAGAAGCAATATTGTTTGATTTAGGCTTATAACAACAATCAGAATGTCCGCACATCTTCCATGCTCAGTAAATTAAACCATCTGTAACTGCTGGAAGATGAACGAGGTTAGATGCCAAAGTTAATATTCTAAGTTTTGTCAATGGTACTCAGGGGTTGGCTCAGGCAGCAAATACTGACAAAAAAAGATTTATGTTAATTGTAAATAGAATAAATCTATATATTTATGGTGGGGTTCTTACCAACTGAGGCAGTGGCTCGGCTCTCCTAAACCTCTAAAACTTTTTCCTGTTGGCCAGAGTGGAGTTTTTGGAGTTAATTTATTGCACCATATTTCTGCACATTGCTGCAGTCGTAGTCGGTAGTATTAACGTATTTCTGTGGTTTTTACATGGTCTGAATTTGGTTGTGGCTCCATGGGGCTTTATAGAACCATGATAGAGAAAGATCAAGAGGTGAATTTGTGCATTATACTTGCAATTAGAGCAAACCAGGCAGCCTTCTGTGTTTGAGAACTGCACTGTTTTTTTTTATACCGCCCACTAGAGGGCTGCAGCGCCGCAATAACGAGCCTAGTTAAAATGAACAAAATGACACAAAAAAAGATTAGTTCATTTTAAAGAACGAGATTTGGTGACTCGAGTCTTTCAAAAGAGTGACTTTTCCCATCACTACATAATACCGAGCCAGATGGAGCCGGTGTTCCATATATGGTCATGTGCTCCCACACAAAGGGCAGGGCAACGCTCAGCCTGTTCCTCCCAGTAACAACAACAGCCTGGTAACATGCTTCAGTGCTTGGCCAATCATAAGACAGTGGGTTTTGAGAGGGGGAGCCTTAAAGAGACAGGAGCATCTACACCTTGTTCAGACAGAGGCTGAAATGAAGGCCTACATGAAGAAAAAAATATTTTTTTGAACTTTGAATCATGCAAAGCTGCCATACAGGAGTCACAGAACTATAATATAGGACTGGGAAAGCAGTATAATAGGTCTCCTTTAACACTAGTATGAATCCCTTGGCCTCATCTGACATTTAAGTTTTGAGAATAGCTCAGTGCGATAAGAATCTGAGCTAACGCATGTTCTCTATTGAGACAGACACGGGTTCGACTCCCATGAGTTCACTATTTATCTTTGTTGTAGAGGCAACGAAAACTCTCGGATTTATTCATTACAGTACTTTCATGGATTGTATGCTGTCCCTTTTTATATTTACACCCATCGTCCTCAGAGGTCTGGAAATGTATACATTAAGGTAATATTAGAAGAACTGCAAAAACTTGTCTACTTTAATCAACTCAGGGTCTAGGATTCATGGTTTGTTACACCACCCTCTGTTCACTGCTGTAGACAATACTGATACTCAATAAAACATTAATTACATAGATTTAATTGTCTAATTTTAGCCTGTATACTAAAGGTGCACTACTCAGCCTGTGAAAACAGTTTAATAAGCTATTTAGCATTTTAACAAAATACACAGAAAGCCTGTGTTACAAACAGAGGGGGTTGAGTTTAAAAGAGGTGGGCTTTTACCAGACAGAGAAGGTATAATAAAAAAAGTGGGTATACCTTAATTCAAAATGTTTTGAACAAAACGTGTGTCATCAGACAAAACGAACACTATTGAGTCCCCACGAAGATAGACATACAATTAATTAATTTCACAGCAATCATACTCTTTGTCATACCGGGACTTCCGTTCACTTCACCCAATCTTGTACAAGACTTTGTTCATTTTCACGCATGCGTAAATAGTCTTGGACTCTTACGTTCACTCGTCACGCGGAAGCTGCATGGACTCTGTCAGCACAGGAAATGGAATTGATTAGTTCACGGCGGTTTCTCAATACCGAGTTCGCCAAGTTCAGACTTCTGTACTTTAAAGCTCGGACTTGGCAAGTTCAGCTCAGAAGTACAAACTCGCAGGAACGGGAGCAAGCAGTCAGTCATTCAGCAATTGGAACAGCAGCGAACTTGATGACGGCCAGACCCGTTAGCGAGCGGGACCTCACATCTCCAAAAACGTCATAGCAATTTTTTAAATCAGCTCTGTCTTGAGAAATCAACCACATACTTGGAGTTTAAACAACTATATTCCCGCAACAATACCCTCTTAAAACTACTATATGTGACACAAGAACAGCTGTATTATAAGTTGAGTTTTCTCCTCCCACATTTCCGCTTTTTGGCGCGAAATGCATTCTGGGGTACCTGGCTATTCAAAGTCCACACAAGTCACCACCGATGCAGGCTCGGTAAAACGGGCGGAGCAAGAACACATCCAGGTATTTGACTGTACTTGGCTGGATGCAGACTTTTGAATTGGAACAGTACTTTGGCTGCGACTGATGACGTTTCACGTTTCAAGTCCACAAGAACACAAGTACAGACAAGAATGCAGATTGAGAAACAGCCCACGACTCCGAAAAGAGTCACTTTTACCATCACTACTTTCAAGCAGCCGTGTGCTGAATGTAGCTCGTCATTGTCATGAACCGACCAATCACAGCCTGGATGGGGCGGGACATTTAAAATTCAGATCCACCGCTGTTTGCTTTGTAACATTAAATTTAGATTTATTGTCATCTCGGTCGCTGTAACTGACGTGAACCACGTAATATACAGTAATGCAACATAACACCGCAGGACAACAACACAGTGGAGGAACCATTTACTACAGTAACGTTACTACGGTCAAACTGTTACGTATAAATAACTATAAAGTGTGCCAACAATCTCATTTATAATCATTCCAGGTTACAAACCATTTTCATTATCATAAAATACATATTTTCCCTTATGGAGTCTGCTGAAAACAAAAAAATGACAAAATTGAGAAGAAGGCTGGAGTGTAGGACTTTTACATATAAATGAACACCTATTACATATAAGGCCTTGCCAAAGGAGTTCACACATGTGATGGTCCAAGAAAAGTATCTGATGCTCCAGAATAAAAAAAACCCCTCTGTGTTCAGAGGAAGGATTACAGTCAAAAAAAGGTGAACGACGACAAGGACAAACACAGATAATCTTTGGTGGAGCATTTCCCTTGTGGGACAGTGGTGAGCAAAGAGACTGAGGGCAAACATGTTAATGCTCCTGGACAGGTTGGTAGTTTCTAAATTATTTGGAGTAGGCTATGTAGCTATTACATTTACTCTACCTAAATAATAGATTATTGTCTTGGGACTGTGTATTTTTATAACTATGTCTGAACACCAGTAGGCAAACATCACTGTAATTACTCTCACTGCCAGAAGGGGAGACAAAGTATCAGCACTGCAGGTTTAATTTCTCATCTTACACTTAGTTTAGAGAGATATGTTGGGAAAATAATTCTCTGGGAAAAGACCAATAATCAAGTGTCAAGCATGGACAGTCTATATTACAAAATATTAAGATAAAAAACAGACAAACAAGATTGTCCATAAATTAGTTTCTGAGAGAGCCTTGCTTTGTTCAAAATTGCCACCAAGTGGAAACTGTGTTTGTTGTTATAAAGACTCAAATTCAGACATAAACTAAAGAATGCACAAGCTTCTTCTGTGATTCTGCTGAAATTACAAGATAAAGAAAACATTGAAAGATTACACAAAATGGCAACGTGTACGTGAAAACACAAAAAAACTAAAACGTATATGTAAAACAGCTGAAAAGTTCAAATCTGTTATCCCCACGAGCTTTGTAACATCAACAAAGACATGTTGCAACACACGACAAAACACCACAGTTGGAGTCTGAGCAGAGGCTGCCTGCTACAGTAGAGGCTCAGAGTTAAATAGAGGAGCGAACACAAGGTGACCGGTCAGGCAATGAGGTACCAGCGCTTAGGAGTCACGCTTCAGAGGAGCTGATTGGCAAAATGCTGTGCGGTCTGAAACCAAGGCCCAGCGAGCAATTGATTGTGACACTTGTAGGTTACCATGACAACTGCCATGCTTGTGAATAGTATGACTGTGATATAGGCCACATGTGATTGAGGAAGGCTTTTACAATTAACAGGATGTGTCCATGCAAGCAGAAAATCCAAAGTCTATTTTCTGTGGGATCATAAAATCTTTTAGGGCTGCTTTTAATGCTTTCAAAGAGATACCTTGAAATGATTTGAAGGCATCTCTCTTCCTGTTTTTGTGTCCTCACAGCAACACTGAAACTTTCCCCTTCTTATCAATATATTCATATCATCCAGATCCGTTTATGTTCTCTATGATAGGTGGGCTGATATTGCCATAGAAGTATTTCCTTTATCTCACGCTACGCGATAATGACAACACTAAGCTCGTGGACCAGAGTTCAACCTAGGTCAAACTTTGTACAATACACAGCACAGACCACACCAATATGGAGATGTTGATTTTGGCTGTTAATAATTGTATGGGTCTAAAACAAATACAAAACAAAGAGCAGACAGTGTAAAGTACTAAAGATAAATCTCTACTCTCTAGATATTCACCATCCTTTTACGTTCACTGTTTGGTGCTGGGCAGGTTGCTTAGGTTTTGTCTGCTGAAAAAGGTTAGGTTTTGTCTGCTGTATCTAAAAACAAGTTTGATAAAGGTAAACAAAAACAGTAAATGTACAGGGTTTAAAACTAAAACAATGGCCTGAAAGATGTTAAAACATATATGATAATTCCCTATGGGAATAAATAGTCATATTGACATATACTCTTGAGTTAAGTCATTCAGTATTGAAGCTGACACTTGTATCTGTGAGTTGAAACTTACAAGCTTACTGGATACCTGGCCTCGACCCAGTGATGTCACAGCAGGTGTTAACTGTCAGCTGTGGCAAAACCCCTGCTGTGACAACACTGATTGGGGTGTGGCAAAAGTGTAGCGACAGTTTTCTGCTTTATGCAATTCATTGTTGAATTACCCTTAAAAGCCTGTGTTCACAAGCAAACTGTACATACGTGTGTTATGTTTTGTAAAGACTGAGAGCCTTGTGGTAAAAGTTTTAAGCAAACTTTCTATTTTACTATGATCACCAAACAAGAGTGAGCAAGAATAACACAGCACATATTGTTATTATTACTCTTTAACTCTGCTGCGTACACAACACAGCTACTGTTCAGCTTCTCATAAACTGCCTCCAGATTTGAGGACAGTGTTCCTCTACAGTCTCCAGCACAGAACTTCTTCACATCGCTCTTTTTGCAACACTGTTTCAACACTCGCTTCTGATTGTTGCGCTGCAACAAAAGGCGAGTGGCACACCAGTTCATCAACACTCTGGTTGTCAAGACAATAGAATGAATTCCTGGTGACGTCAGCAGCACACAGTTTTAGTCTAAGCCCCCTTGTTTCCATGGTGTAGTTGCATTACAGAGGCAAGCATCAACTTCAGTATAAACGTGCCAAGTTGTGCAGAGAAGCTGAAATGTGATGTGTTAAACAATGACGGTGTGTTGGTGCCAAACGCCTCATTGCTCTGCCTCGCACAAATTCTCCTCGCACACATTCATGCAGCTCACATACAAACACACTTAACCTTTCCTCCTGTTCTGCCAACCCTGCAAAATCTTACCTATAGTGATGTTGAAGCCGTCAATGCTGAAGGTGGCACTCCGACCCTTCCTAAATCGATGCTTCTTAGAGTTAGCTTCCATCGCTTTGGCACCCTCCGGTCACCCCTTGCCTTTTTTAATCTGTTTTAATGCCTCCTGTCAGTTGCAGTGTCTTGTTTCAGTTTTGTTTGGTAACTCTCCTCCTAGAGAGAAAATAAAAATGTAGCCCTCCGACTCCGACTAGCGCTGAGCGCTGGAGAACTGTCAAAGACTCACCACTTCTCGTTACAGATACAGAGCTGGAGAATTTATCTCAAGTCCTTCTCCACCCCTTTGTCTTTGTTGTACATATCTTTTCTTTCCCTCTCTCCGTTTCTCACACCTCAACAAGCTCATGTCAAGGAGCTTATGGCTCTTGATTTGTTTTTCTTCTCTCTTTCTCCCTCCAGCCCTCCCTCCCTGCTTTCTCTCCTCGTCTCTCTTCCCCAAGAGGTACAGCTGGTGTGTGTGGTGGGTGGCGGTGGCGGTTGTGCCGGTGGTGGATGGGCGGATAGGACATCTCTAGAGGTCTTCAAATGAACGTGACTCCTCCTACTGTCAAGAATTTATAGCAAAAGCATTGGAAGCTCAGAGTTGGCACAGGCCTATTGTAGTCTGTTCTAGTTTTGCACACACACACAATCATACAAAAAAGGACTAAACTCGTGTTGGGCCACACATAAATTGATGCATGAGCACTGAGAGGAAAGGCAGGTGGAAAGAAAGAGAGCGAGAGGGTGATTATGTGTATTGAGTTAAAACTAGTCATTTAAATCAATGCCACTGCTTTTCATTTTGCAGTCATTTACTCGGGTACAGGAAGATGAAGGCCATCAACAGCATACTTACTGTTCTTTTGAAAGAAAAAAATCAAGCTGTACATTGCACAGTTGAATGGTTACATTTGTGAGAGTTTGCCTTGCCTGAATGATTGCTGGAAAACGACACTGGAGCAAGGACACTGCTTTCCTCATTATTTTGTGTGTTGTCCTGGAAAATAACCTGCCTTTGTGCTTACCTAAACTGACTTTCCAAAACCTAAAACATATCTCCTCACCTACGCACACAAACACACACACGCTTGCACACACAAGATCAATAAGGGAAAAAAGGCTCCCCTTATTAGCACAATCTGACATTTAGCTTTGGAATTTTTCATGTTTCATTTCCCCTCTGATTAGTGTCTGTGAGTGCTCTTTATGAAGGCTTCTGGCTTGTTCTCACACCTTCTCTTAAATTTGATAGATCTTCCTATAATACCACGCACAGATCAGACGACATGTCTTTTAATTGTCATTTCATACTTAATATTAGTACACATCAGTAGCGCACTTCTACGCTGTTTAGTTCCCTGTTTATTTTGCTCTGTCTTCTATGATATAGCAAAAAAGCTTTACACTTTATGCAGAATTGCTCATAATTTGAGTTAACATTGGGCTTAGTACATTGTGTTCTTTGTGCTTGCTCTTTACTTCTCCCATTCTCTTCTTTCCTAGAACACTGAACACCTTTTCAATTCATGTTCAGTCACATCACAATTATGCCTGAGCCTGCAAAATATCCCACCATTTAACTTTACTCCAAATTCTAGTTTAAACAGATAATCTCATCTGACATGGTTAATATTTTTATCATTATGGGTAAATATCACGCTCCTTCATATAAGTGGAAAAAGCTCTGAAAAAACCCTCTTTAACTTGTTTTATACATTAGTTTAAGAATTATTTTTCTTTTTTATGGATACTACCTGATACACACCAGCCAATACAAAACTATGTCAAGCTATGTCTCAGTTTCTTGTGTTTTGACCAAGATTTTGTGTTTTATTTATTTATTTTTTTGCAGCCCCACTGGACATCTGTATGTTTAGTTGACTGGGTCTTAATTTGTAAAATTATGTATGAAACAACAGGTAATTAAAGGTTGAAACTTGATCTACTGACTCCTGACGTGTAAGCGTGTTTTATTTCATTATATTTACCCATTTATGTTTAATTTTGTTTATGGTTGCTGTTAGCCTTGCTGCTGTTTAATTTGTGTTCTTTTTCTTTTGAAACACAAGGTAATTTTTCCCACTAGTATTTTGTATAATAAGGTTCAGTAAGGTTCTTTAAAAAAAAATGTAATTTCCTTCAGTGGCATTCAATATAATCTAAGCAATGCGACAACAAGACATGGGATTTAGAAGCATTAACACGTCCCCACTTTAATAAACAGTTAATAAAATCCACATGATGTCTGTGTTGCTACAAATCTCAGTGGTAACACTACTTCAGAAATCTGAATTGCAATCATACTCATGAGTGATCAAACAATGAAATGAGTTTGTAATCTCAAAGGGCAAAGTGTTCAGCTGTTATTAAATAATTCTTGATATATAGTCAATTAAGGACATAAGTACAGTATAGTACTACAGAAGCTAATGCATGATTTCTAAATGATAAAGCAGTAAAGGTGTCTGAGGAAAAGCAAATGGATCACAATCAGGGTATCTATCAAATTATTAGTTTGAGCCACTCAGTGCCATTCCAGCGGACACATTATGCACATGTTAGATAATTACACTCCATCTCATTTTGTTTGCAAGCTACAGTAAGAGCTCTTTATCCTCTGCGTCTCCTGTCACCCTGCTCTCCACAGCCTCCAATACATACTGTATATAGCAATTTGTGAGGATCCTAATTTTGCAACACTCTCACTGTGCAACATCAAGTGACTGCCTGTTCCAGAGTAGCTTTTATGTTAATGAGGATATGTGTGGGAATAGTGAAACTTTATTATTTTTTCCTTTTGCAGCAGACTCCCAGGTAACCATTTCTTTGAAAGGCTTTAACTGGTCACAATGTGCTTTTTAAGCCCTTGTTTGCTATATTTAAATATGAACAGCCTGTTGAGACCACAGTTGTGTCAATATGGCTAATGATATTATCATATTACTGCAGAGGTCTGTCACCAATATTAAATTTATTATCGAATATTGAGTCTTAAATAATATGTGTTTTTACCTGGGACTTTAATTAAAGAAGTAGAGAGGTGCTAAATAGCAACATTTTCTGTGAGTTTATTCCACGAGAGTAGGTGTTTGTTCAAGTGTCTTATGGGTCAAAATTTGCTGCAGTAGGTTCAAAGTTTCCCATTTAATGCATTTGGGGTTATAGAAGTTAGAGAGGAGATTACATAATACACCTAACTGAAGGAGTGTGCTTCTGCTTCTACTTTCATGATGCTTTAGAAAGCTACATGATGTTCTTTATTATATTTACAAGGTAATATCATGTAAACCGTGGCAATGCAGGCTTTTCACAGCACATTCTGTTAAAAGTCTCAATAGGTACTAATGTAAGGATGGTGGCACCCAGCAGTTTGTTTAATACTTTAGTCAAAAGCAAGTTATCTACTGGCCAATTTCACATGAGATTTGATATGGGTAGTCATGGTCCCCTGAGGATGTTTCCTGGTGGATGACACCTAAACCTTCTGTCTTGTCCAACAATCAAGATTGAAATTTAATCTTAAAAAACACCTTGTTTTAACTTGAAAAGTAAGGTTCTTCTTTGTGCAATCATGGACAGCGGAGGATTACTCCTAATGTTTATGGTTACTTATGCTCTCCTTAAGTTTTTCACCTGTATAAGAAATATCACAATTTACTAGGCACATTTCCCCCAGATATACTGGAAACACCTCAAAGGATAAACACTTTACATATTGGAGTATGATATTTTTGTCTATAACATCACCTATGGATCAAACTGTCAACTTTGAAACACAAGATCTATTCCAAAAAGTTTAGTCTGGTTAATCAGAGTCCCCAGAGAACTAACCCTATTGTATGTGGTGACCCTCTACAATACAATGCTACAATAAAGCCAACATTTCCACAATTCCTCAGGCCAAAATCACAGCTGAGCACAATCATGCTCCCAGGGGATACACCCTGTTTATTTTAACGACCCCATAGCATTTTTCTAATGCAATCTTCAGGACACGTGTTTCATTTACAGCCATATGAATAGCAGAATTGTAAGCAAGTCATTTGTTTACTCCAACCAGGCACTATTATGTTGTTACAGCCACAGCTGTGGGTCTTTAGGTCTCTAATTCGAAAACTAAAAAATGCTGATGTTTATCCATTCAGGTGGCACTAATAGAAAACAAATAGCTATTGAAAAATAATTTGCACTGGTGGGCTGCCCAAGAAGGCATAGATAGCGATATCATGAATCTTTATCATACCATTATTTCAGATCAGTAAAGTTCACTATGGGCCAACAGGCCCCAGACTAGCCCTCATTTGGGTGGTGGATGTAGCTTAAAACAAACCAAATCAAATTGCCTGCTGCGGTGTTGCCAAAAAAACTAATGGGGTCCCGAGTGCGAGGAGGAGCTACTTGCTGACTGTGAAAGCGGCGCTGACTGTGAAAGCAGTGCTGCAATCGAATAGCCTAAGATTGAACCATTTTTAAATAGTAAAAAAATCAGTATGTGGCAGTCAGCGCTGATAATGTGGCAGGCCACCACAAATAAATCAATGTGTGGTAAACACTGCTTCAACTTGTACTAATTACTTGCAAAGCAATGCGTTATTTGTTCCATAAGTAATAAGTAATGTTTAACTCTACTCTACTCTGTACTGTTCACTGCTATTTACATTTAAGAAGCATCTTTCTTTCTGCCAATATCTCTTCCTGTCAATGATATACCAATCGCATCAGATACATATTTGCTCAGTTTGCTTTGCCTGTGATGTAAGAAGTGAGCAAAAAAACAGATAATATTGGTCAGTTTTCATTTGGCTAAAGACAGCAGTTGGCCCTTTAGGTTTTTACTGGAAGCAACTGTGAAATTGTGGCAATAGTATTGGACATCGCATTCAGTGATAGTGATTACAAATCAGAACAAGACACCATAAATAAAATAAAAGTGTTAGAAGAAATCAATAATAAAAATAAATAAGTAGGCTACAGTAAGGAAACTGGATTCACTAAAGGACTAGCTATTAGCTTCCTCGTGCCTGAAAGAAACAAAGCATCACCAGTAAAGATCAATATTAATTCCCCATGGGAATTACACTGTCATGCTCTCTGCTTCCTCCTAATTGGGAGTTCCCCTCTCTCTCCCTGTCTGTGTTCTTGATTACAGGAGTGGGATCTGGAGTGTGGGTGTTGGGTGACCAGCTGCTAATTATCTCCAATCTACTCAGCTTTATAAACCAGGCTTCTACTCCACCACACCACCAGATTGTAGACTCAGTTACATAGTTAGTCTCACTTCAGCCTTGTTAATTCTGTCTTCTGTGTTTTGAAATTGGCTAATACCTGTTTCTTGTGTCCAGCAGTTCTGCTAGTCCGGACCCAACTCCTGCCTCTGTCCCACACCTGTTCACCTTTAACTCAGAACACTTATCCCTGGATCTCTGGACTGCAACTTTCTCCCTGGATCTATTCCAGTATTGTGTAAATAAATCCTTCATTGCTCTAGTTCTGAGTCTCAGTGTGTTCTGTATTTGGATTCACTGAGTTTATCGGGCATAACAATGACAGTAATTAACCTAGTAAACATACACAGAGTCCACAAGAATAAAATTAGTAAGACTATAGTAGCACTGAAACGATTAGTTGATTAACCAACCAGTCTATTAACAGAAAAAAATCTGTAACGATTATGATAATCAATAGCCACTTTCACAGATCCTGCAATAAATGCAGAAAGAAGTTCCACCAATATACCGCATTCGCTCATTCATACTGAACAACATATTATATTGTATATATTAAAGATTATGGTTAGAAATAAAACTTGTTTAACAAAACAATGTTGAAATGCCACACCTGCTCCAGCATTCCGTTTGTGGCTTTTCACACAGACATTGTACCGCCTCTGTTACCACTAACATACCCAGCTCAGGCAGATCAAATCTGCCCCCCCTAGTACTGTCTTAATAATCCCAGAAAATAAGGCAGTGGGAAAGCGCCTAATCATTAAAGACATTTAAAAATGGGAAAAAGTCAGTATTTTCTGGATTTCTTAATCTCCTAATATCTTTTGATTTTGGACTATTGGTCGTCCAAAACAACTTTTGAAGAGTTGTTCTATGCCATTTTTTTACTATTAGCTGAATTGAAATGATCAATCAAATGATTAACTGATGAATGGTAACAATAATATGAAGATTAATCGATTAATCAAACCTCTAGTTGCAGCCCTCTAGTAAAATACACCAGTTAGCCCAGCACAGTTACTTTCAATGTGTGGTAACGACACATTCACTTCAAACAGCTAGCTTAATGGTGATCTTATTTCACATAACAACAATCACAGCTATAATAATGAGAGCACCTACAGATAATCCTCCAACAGGGGCATCTGGGTGTAGATAAAAGATGGCTGTCATTATTTGCTTGGTGTCAGATTTGATAACGTGGTGGATGTTACAATGTCAATGTTGTTACTGCTATGGAACTGTGCCAGTAGCGGCTGCCATTAGGCCACCTTTACAGTGGCATTAAATTGTGTTTAGGGTCAGATGGAGCTTGACCACATGAAAGTAGATGTGTAAATGCACCCAAGATGCATTGGAAAAGGACTCCTGAGGTGGTCAGTCTCGCAATGTGACCACATTGCAGGCAAGTGTAAATGCAACTTGACTTGTCAGTACACATCCAACAACTATGTGGGCAGAAATACGTACCGGTCACAGTCTTCTGCACTATAAATTAAATGTATTTTGCTATTACTAATATTGTAAAACTTAAATGTTTAATTTAATGCATGTGGTTCATGATCTTATCGCATAGATTCATGATTTTATCTCAACCCGTCTGGACTAGTGTAATGCACTTTACTTTGGCATTAACCAATCCTCTCTCTTACACCTACGGTTAGTCTAAAACTTGGCTGCAACGTCTTTTACCTGGAACTCACTAGCGTGAACACATTACACCTGTTACTGGCTTTACTCCACCAGTCCATTTTAGAATCCATTTTAAGATCTTATTGTTTGTTTTTTAATCACTAAATGACAAGTTTATACCCCCTCGACGTCACTAAGGTCCACTAATCAGGTCCCAAACTAGGCTATGAAATGATACCTCCACAGGTCAAAATGGCCTCCACCCTCGAAACTTTCATTCCCTGGCTTTCAACCCAGCATTAGAGCTGTGTGGTCTTCTCTTGTTGCCTTTCAATTGTTGAACTATTTGTTTGTGTGTTGCTTGTGTGTTTTAGGTGTTTTTATGTGTTTTATGTTTTATTCCTTGTACACTTAGTAAAGCTGTTTTTTAAAATGTGCTATATAAATAAAATGGATTGGATTAGATTAGATTATACCACCACCCCTCATAGTTGGTGCTGCTGATCCAGTATGGCAATTCAGATACGAAAGTGTTTGACAAGAGTTTTGGCACACACCTGTTACACAATACATAATCCAATGTATGTTGGTCTAATGCCAGAGCACATTTTAAAAGGAGCACGTAATACAACTGCTGCTCTGAGAGGTGAATCATATAGCCATACATCTCCGTGTCAAGATCTATTGGCTTCAAGGGTCAATCCTAGGGCAACATCACTGTCACTTGGCAACCGGAAGACCTTTCGGATATACATTGCATACATTACACTGACGACGAAAAGGGGTTAATATGGCAAATAGCAGTCATTATGATGATGATTTTTTCATAGTATGTATACTAGAGTTATCTGTATACTAGAGTTATTTTACTGTGTAATTTTCAGTGTTTCCTCACCTACATCTGTGCAGACAGAGCTTGCTGGAATAATGCAAAAGAGAGAGCTCATCCCTTTTTGATGAGCCGTTTGTAAGTACAACTTCCATGTGAATTTCCTGTAGCATTTTTTAAAACGTTTTATTAATAAACTTTAGTTGTTTTAACAAACCGATGCTACAGTTTATTGTTGGCACAAAACACACCTGCTTGTTTTTGCTCTATATCCATTGAGTATTACTCAACCTTTGATCTGGTCATCAAACACCAGGACAGGCCATCACCAATAGACATTAATTAGTCATGAAGATAAAGGGGAGGTGAGGACTAACTTGGGGGGTTAGACATAGCCTGCACCAGTCCCATTTTTATTTGTAGTGAGTAAAGGTCCTATTCAATAAATAAGCGTTTTTAAATTTTATGTTGACTCTCAGATAAATAAAATATATTAAAATCAAAATCAGTACAATAACTTACAGGATTGTAGTCCTACACTTGCATCATTTTCTGAATGTTGATGTTGACATTTCACCATAATTTTATTGCATAATTCATCGAGTTAGTTTTCGGAATTTTTGATTGTGTAATTTGTCCCACTAGTACAAAACGATTCAAGACAACAACTACGCAATCAGACAGAAAAACAAGCTCATTAGAGGTCTCCCCTAGACTGAGGAAGGACACACACTTTGTCAGTTCCCACACCACTGTCACCACAGTGACACAGTCATGTAATTAAGACACAGTGTGCCAGGGAGCCTGCCTATCCCCCTGCTAAATACTCATTAGAGGCACCTTTAAGGGTAATATTAGCCTGTGTTGAAAACCTGAGGGAAATGAGCTGACAAAACAGACAGCTACATGAACTATCATCTGAATCCTGCTGAACCAAGACAGTGAAGAAAACGGGTGGTTGCATGTCTGTGTGTGTGTGGGGGGGGGGGGGGGGGGGGGTGGGGTAAAAAA
>NC_060155.1:10842397-10873807 GCF_021292245.1 Micropterus dolomieu | reverse complement strand
GGGGGGGGGGGGGGGGGGGGGGGGGGGTCTTGAGCTATAAAGCTCACAAGTTTAGCTAATGATTTTTGCACCAGCATGGTTCCAGATCAAAGAGACAAAACCAGTTGGGAGAGTGTTAGGTCAGCAGAGCAAAACAAACTTTTTGATTAGAATCAGGCGTCTTACACACACCAGACATCCTCCTCGCAAAATAGACCAAAGCAACCAATCTGTTTTATTTAGACAGAGTCAACTACATTCTGCTCTTTTTATGAAAATGTCACATATGTAGTGTTGGAGACACAGCAGACTGCAAATGATTACAGTGATTACAGAGGCAATGGAACATCTCATACACCTAATTCAGTAAATCATGTGCTTGGTTACAAATATTTTTTTCCATAGTTAAAATGCATATAAAAATAACTTTGAAATAACTAAGGATGAACACATAAGAGATCGCATCATCACTGAAATTGCAAACAGCGATGTTCAATTCAATTCAAAAAGCCATCTGCATTGCTTAGTCTGAACATAGATCTGAAGGTTACACGTAAATTCACGCAGTTCAAATCGTTTAAAAGACATGCAAAATTCAAAAGAACCCAACAGCTTAAAGCAGCATCAAAACCAACACATGCAAAAAAAGTTGTTTGAGGAAAGTGCAATTAGATTGGCCACTTCGAAATTATGTGAGAGACTAAGCTTGTGGGGGCAGTGAAAACTACAGATACTGATAGTGATGAGGGCAGTGCATGGTTCTTAGGAGCCATTTCAGAGATCCCGATGAAGACAAGTGGGTATAGATCTGCTAATCAATGGTAGGCCTGCTACTGTGCATTTTAGAATTGACACAGGTGTAGATTTTACAGTACTATCAGAACAGACATAAGATTGCCACTTTTGAGAAACACACAAAGCAGTTCTCACAAGTCCTGGTGGAAAGTTCATTTGCAAAGGCAACATGGACAGAAATACATATTTTGAATATACTCTATGTGATGACAGGCCCATTTACCACTAACCTGCTTGGATGAAAAACAACCAAAAAGGGGAATGTACAAAGTGTGGATGAACTTTGAGGATGTTTTTGGAGACACTGTACTATTGAACTGTACTCCAGTAAATATTGAGCTCTGGCCAGATACTCAGCCCTAAAGTATCGCCTGACCTTGTTGCATCCCTTTCCCCATCCTGCCTCAGGTAGTGGAAAACCTGAAATGATGGGATCTTTAGGTATCACAATAAGAAACCCAGAATGTGTGTGGAAAAACTAAGCTAAACAAAGCTTTGAAAAGGGAGAGGTTTATTCTACCCGCACTTGAGGACATTGCACCACAGCTGTCTGGCGCAACAGTATTCTCCACTGTTGATGCCTTAAGTGAATTTAGGCAAATAACATTTGAGGCTGTTTCTGTTTACGGAGGCTTCCCTTCAGCATTACATAAATATTTCAGGATAAGATGAGCACCTTCCTAAGAGGCCACGCTGGTACTGTGGTTGGTTATGGATGATATCCTGGTGTTCGGCAAAGACCATGATCATAACCTCAGCGCAGTTAAGGAAACCGTTAAATATTCGGGACTAAAACTGAACAAGGAAAAGTGTCAATTTGGGATCTGAAATCCAGTATTTCACAACATCATTGGGAAAGATGGCATCAAGCACAACACTGAAAAAGTCAATGAGCTACACCAGACAATCGGGATGATAAACTACTTAGGCAAGTTTCTCCCTGACCTTTCAACTGTCATGTACCCAATAAACAGTCTACTGAAATGACAGATAGAACATTATCAGAGAGGCTACTAGCCAGGATGCTGACCTCCAGGCAGTTGCTTGGTACACTCACACAGGCTGACCTGCAGAGTTATCACAAATACCACATACTCTACACAAATTCCATGTTGCCAGAGCCCATTGCAGTAGAATGTACTCTCTCAGATACATCAGGGTCACCAAGGCCTCACTAAGTGTCATAGGAGGTAAGGTGGCCAGGGTTTGGATGGGACATCACTGAGATGGGTGTGAGTTTTGCCTGTGGAACAAACCTACTCAGAGGAGAAAGCCATTGATGACCAAGCCACTGCTTCATGGACCATGGCAGAACATTGCAGCAAACATTTGCAAACAAGATGGTAAACAATACCTTGTGGTGGTGGATTACTATTCACGTGACATTGAGATTGCACACTAGCCCACCACAAGCGGTCAGCAAGTCATAACTCGCTTGAAAAGCATGGCGGGGGATCCCATTGGAGCCGTTAACTTACTTACAAATTATTGTTTGATTTAGGGTTGCTAGAAAAACATTAAATATATTATTAATATGACTTTATTGCTGTTTCATCACCATTATATGTATTTTTATCATTTATAACACCATTTATATCTATACAGTGTGTTTATGATCAAATAGTTTACTAGGGCACAAAATTGTTAACAAGAGTGCAAAGTTCTTCATAGATTTATTTTGCTTTTAAAGTGCACCAAAAATGCACTTTACTTTAAAATGTACAAATTTTTCTTCCAGGGTAGCATACCCCCAGACCCCCCTAGAGAGTCAATGTCCACCCACCATAGTCCCACAAATTCCTGTGAAAAACACTAAGGTTCCCTGCATTCTGTCATTTATTCATCGGGAGAATGGTACTGGATATAGTTACCAGTGTTTTGTCCCATACATTCATTTGCCACTGTGCTTGTAATCTCTTCATTACTCAAAATTGCTGACCGTAGATTTCTTGCTGATTAGCTCATAGTGTCACACATCCGTTCAGATTAAACATATCGAAACACAAGATGGCGCCAGTGCCTTAATGACGTCAGATTTCATTCCATATAATCAAGGTTCATTCAATATAATCAGACAAACTTCACATATATAATTATATGTATATACATAATTTCCTAAACGGAATGTTCCTAAACATAATGTGTGCGTGTGTGTGTGTTTGTATATATATATATATATATATATATATATATATATATGAAAATGTGAAGTGAACAATATCAGATATGTAATAAAAACATTACAATCACTAGCATTTCATAATTCATATTTTACTGAACTTTACGTTGTGCTATAAGTTGCACTGAAATATTTAGTTATTATGTGCCTGTTGGGTGAACTAAAAAAAAGGGGGAGATGTGATGTGATTTAGACGTAGCTCTATTTACAGTGGACACTAAAGGTCGCTGCAGTCTGTAAGTAGTGTATGTGCTATGAGTGAAGCGATTTTTCAAAGCTGAAGTATGCTAGGAAAAATGCTAGTATGTTTGTGGATGTTTACTAGCGTTAGCCAAATAAACAGTGAAACTACTCACACATGACAGAAGGAGTAAAGTTTTAACATATAACATAATTCGTATCACATAGGGTTGCCACTATCTACACTAAAGACAGACTAGATAATTTTCTGGTTCCTTATTTATGCCGCCTCTTTTCCTTCACTTGCTCTATAGGTCTGACTCCCACTGTGGGGCAGAGATGAAATACAATAACATTGCTATTGGCATCCACATTACAAGCCTTTGGCATTGACCACATGATCCCATCTTCCATACGAAAAGGTGACAAAAGATCTCCAAATTATAGGCTACTTAACCCCCAGGCCTACTAGAGGACATAGATTGCACTGCTTTTTTTCTAAACATTTATTTGTCTTTTGTATTGTCATTGTTTGTATCACTATGTTGCTCTTTAAAGTGGCTATCACAACGATTTTCATTTAAAGCAACATTATAGTAATTTTATCTTAAAATAAGCTTCAAAATCATTTTGATGGTAAACTGAATTGTAATAGGGTGAACGACATCTCTGTCATTGCCACTCCAGGTCAGGGCGCTCCTGACACTGACATGTAACATTGGAATACCATGCACAAAACCTATTGCATTAACGTCATAATGCTTTACGGCACCAAGCAAAAAGCTATAAGAAGAAGCAAAAAGTACATAACATACAATGTAAGTGCTTTGGAAGAAGGTAGCTTGGTATTCTCATTATGGATATTGTGTCAGAGGCTGCGAAGAGACCGAAGAAGAAGTTAGCAAGCAATGAAAAGATAAAAAAGGAGTGACAGAGCAAGAGACCAGACGAGTAAATATCGAACTGGCTTTTACTCGTGAGCCAAAGAGCTGAAATGATGCAAGACAGATGCTGAGCTGGCCTTCTTGCTATTGTACTAGTAAGTAATAACTTAATGGCTGGCTCGCTGTGTCTTGTGTTGTTACGCTTGTTTGATGTTTGGCTGTGTATGTGTGCAAAGTTGTCAACTCTCTAGCTATAAATCTGAAGTTGATGTTAGCAAACTTACTGGATAACACACTCGGAAATCTGTAACATTACAGTACGTGCTCTCTTGCTTGATGTTTGGCTGTGTTACCAAAGTTGTCAACTTGCTAGTTTTT
The DNA here is from genome assembly GCF_021292245.1 of Micropterus dolomieu. NCBI lineage: Eukaryota > Metazoa > Chordata > Actinopteri > Centrarchiformes > Centrarchidae > Micropterus > Micropterus dolomieu. The sequence continues at coordinate 10,869,412 of NC_060155.1, read as the reverse complement.
GATCATATGTAATCATAACAAATGAACACGTACGGCTATACTGGCAAAACATTAGTTGACTTTTATTATAATGTAGTCACAGGAAATGCAATGTTTTTGTCAGTGAACTTGACACTGACATCGAACTATGGTTCGTCAACATTATTTGACAGCTGATCAGTTTGAAATGTTGTAGGGAGTAATGGAACAAGAAGAAGTAGACACGGTGAGCTGTTGGATAAAGAGCTGCAGGCAAAAGGCTGCACACCTCCATCTTCTCAGCGAGGTGACCAACTCCTTTCTCTGTGCCCTGCTGTTCGCAGACTCATGCCGTGTACAGCATAAAATCTGATCACGGTTGTTCCCAAAAGACAAAAGTAACTAATCTGTATTTAGAGTCAGAAAACTACTTACATTCTGCTCTTTTTATGAAAATGTCACAGATTGTGTTGGAGACACAGCAGACTGTAAATTATTACACTGTTTACTGAGGCCACACAAAAATGGAACAGCTCATACCCCAGAGCTAAACACTAATTCAGTAAGCCATGTGCTTGGTTACAAATGCTTTTTTTCCCATAGTTTAAATGCATATAAAAGACAGTAATATCCTTAAAGAGGTGGTATTATGCTTTTTGGCTTTTCCCCTTTCCTTTATGGAGTTATATATCTTTTTTGTGCATGTAACAGGTTTGCAAAGTGAAAAAGCCCAAAGTCCAGCCCAAAGGGAGTTCCCATCTCCCACAGAAAGCTCTGCTCTGAACCGCTTGAAAACAGCTCATTTGTAGTCCAGCCCTTCACTTCCTTACTACTCCTACTTGTGACGTCACAATGAAAACGCGTCATAAAGCTTGCCAAGCAGCTAGCGGGGGACAGGCACGGCTTCAAACCAAGCTAGTCTGAGCGGAGGCCCTTTGGCTCCACTCGCCTTTGTCTGGTTTTCTATTGTAGTAATGTTGTACCTGTACCTGCTTCCAGGTACTTTTTTTCATATCACCTCACCTCCGTCGAGGTTCCAGCGGGATACTAAAATGTAACATGAAAACACGACAGACTTCTGATTGGTCAGAGAGAATATTCACTATTCACTGCATCATCATTGCGTGTGTCAGACAGAGGCCAGCAACAGAAAGTTTTATATTTTCGAGTTGTCATATGGAATTTCATAATTAAATCCACTTCTGAGAAGTTTTGAGCTGAGAAATCAGCTGTGTAGATTTTGAATATTGACAGTTTTACGAGAAGTGATGGCGGAACAAAAATTCTTGAATATTTTCGGAGTTGAGGAGCTTCGCAAGTGGCTGCGGTGAAAGCATGTGCCAACCCGCGGGAAGAGCGTGAGAGGCCGGCCAGCCGCCCGCTCACAGAGCCCTCTGCTCCCGCCGTCACACAGACCGCTGCAGCAACAACGGCAGAGGAAAACACAGCTGGAAGGTTTTCATACCGCTTATCTGTCTTTACATTCTAAGGAATGTTGAAACGTTTTAACTTAAGAAAGAGAACGTTGCGGCAGTTGTGTGTGGCATTTTTCGGCAAGGCAGCATAGATCGTCAGAACACCGGCAACAGTTCAACGTTCAGTCCTGATGGTAAGATGTGGAACAATGATGTTGTGTGGTTGTGGACTGGTAATAACTTACACCATCTGCTAGGTTACGGTCGCAGTCTGAAGCGGCTTTGATTTGGATCACACTACCTTTTTTCTTACGACCTGCCCTTCTCTGCTTCTGATTGGCTAGTAGTCCTTACCTGGGAACTGCGCATGTGCAACTCCCAACAAAGATAAGTAAGATGCATCACTCTGTAGCTCAAGAGCGGAGCGTACAACACACAGGGTGAAAAGAGGAGCTGTGTTTTTTGAAAATGAAACCATGTAAACCTGTTCTGGTACAACCCCTAATTAAGATTTAGAACCTGAAAATGAGCATAATACCACCTCTTTAACTATACACAGTAGTTTAATGTCTTACAAACAAACCTTATCTCTTATGAATGTTCACATGCATGTGAAATGCACACACGTGCAAACACAAACAACTCTGCAACATGTTCACTGACAGCTTATTTTGCAGATCACCGTTGCTCAAAGAATGATGGAAAAAAGCCAATTACTGCTTGACTTCACTGCCCCTGGTGGCTATTCCACCAGTGTGTGAATGTTAGTTTCTGTTTGAGCACTTAGGCTCAGTGTGTGAATGCAGATGTAGTGTAAAAGCGCTTTGAGACGAAAGACGAAATCGAAAAGACTAGAAAGGCGCTATACAAATACAGAGCATTTACATTTGATATTATTAAAATCTGAACGCATTCATCTTTTATATTATATTGTAGTATCCCATTCTAAATTAAATTTCCAGCCCATAGGCCAGCTGATGCCTCTTGATTTATTAAATACCCTTCCTGATTTCTTATTTTTTTGCATGTTTGTCACACTTAAATGTTTCAGATCATCAAACAAATTAAAATATTAGACAAAGATAACACAATTAAACACAAAATGCAGTTTCTAAATGAAGGTTTTTATTATTAAGAGAGAAAAAAATCAAACCTACATGGCCCTGTGTGAAAAAGTGATTACCCCCTAAAGGTAATAACTGGTTGGGCCACCCTTAGCAGCAATAACTGCAATGAAGCTTTTGCGATATCTTGCAAAGAGTCTTTTACAGCGCTGTGGAGCAATTGTTGTAATTCAGCCACAATGGAGGGTTTTCGAGCCTTAACCGCTTTTTAAGGTCATGCCACAATATCTCAGTCGGATTCAGGTCAGGACTTTGACTAGGCCACTTCAAAGTCTTCATATTGTTTATCTTAAGCAATTCAGATGTGTACTTGCTGGTGTGTTTTGAATCACTGTCCTGCTGCAGAACCCAAGTGTGCTTCAGCTTGAGGTCACGAACATATGGCCGGACATTCTCCTTCAGGATTTTTTGGTAGACAGCAGAATTCATGGTTCCATTTACCACAGCCTTTACCAAAGTCTTCCAGGTCCTGAAGCAGCAAAACAGCCTGAGACCATCACAACACCACTACCATATTTTACTGTTGGTATGATGTTCCTCTTCTGGAATGCTGTATTACATTTATGCCAGATGTAATGGGACACACCTTCCAAAAAGTTCAACTTTTGTCTCATCAGTCCACAGAGTATTTTCCCAAAAGTCTAGGGATCATCAAGATGTTTTCTGGCAAAACTGAGACGAGCCTTTATGTCTTTTGCTAAGCACTGGTTTATGTCTTGGAACTCTTCCATGCGGGCCATTTTTGCCCAGTCCCTTTCTTGTTGTGGAGTCACGAACACTGACCTTAACCAAGGCAAGTGAAGCTTCCAGTTCTTTGGATGTTGTTGTGGGGGTTTTGTGACCTCTTGAATGAGTCTTGCGCTCTTGGGGTAATTTTGGTCGGCCGGCCACTCCTGGGAATGTTCACCACTGTTCTATGTTTTTGCCATTTGTGGATAATGGCTCTCACTATGGTTCACAGGAGTCCCAAGCTTTAGAAATGGCTTTATAACCTTTTTCAGACTGATAAATCTCAATTACTCTGTTTCTCATTCGTTCCTGAATTTCTTTGGATCACAGCATGATGTCTAGCTTTTGAGGATCTTTTTGTCTACTTCACTTTGTCAGGCAGGTCCTATTAAAGTGATTCAGAACCGTTGTGGCAGTAATCAGGCCTGGGTGTGGCTAGAGAAATTGAACTCAGCTTCCCAAAGATGTGATAAACCACAGTTTGTTTATGTTTTAAGGGGGGGGGGGGGGGGTTATTAGGCTTAGGGGGCAATCACTTTTTCACACAGGGCCATTTATCTCTTAATAATAAAAACCTGCATTTTGTGTTTACTTTTGTTATCTTTGTCTAATATTTGATGATCTGAAACATTTCAGTGTGACAAACATGCAAGAAAAAAAGAAATCAGGACGGGGGCAAACACTTTTTCACACCACTGTGGTTTATAACACACTATAATGTAGTTGTCAGCAGAGATAAAGGTGGAAGGTGAAGCTGGTGGTTAAACAGATAATAAATGACAGCACAGTAAAACACAGATGTAATAACAGAAAAATGTGTCTTCATAAGAAAAGGAATGATTGCAGACAAATACTGTATATTAATTAATTAAAAATGTTTTTATATGTGCTTAAAATTATATTGTAGTGTGTTCAAATCCATTTATTAAATTCGTATTTACTGCTTAGAAATGCAACACTGAATGAATTATAAATATATCATGAAAAAGGAAATTGAAATAAAGTCTCTATCTGAAATACTATTCATTTCTTTCTACAAGACTGCAGATCTGGTCCAGTCTTTACCCTCACTACAGTCTCTTTACTTTACTTTTACTGTTTCTCCTCCAAATGTGCTATTAAAATACCATTCCGTATGACTAACGTATGCTATGAGAGCAACTCCTTGTACACCACAGGAAACTCTCTGAACATGACCTAATTCAATCATCAACAGGGTAATTGCAGCTCTTCAAAATCCCTATTTTTATAGACACCTGACTGTATGATTGCCTGTAACACATTTCCCATGAAGCTCCAGCTACAGTACACTGGCCATGTATTCTGGGTAGCTGAAATAGCCATGACACTGTTTTAAATGATCCATTTTAATTTTGTGGGGTGTGGAATGGCAGCTCAGAAAGAGTCAGGGTCTAAAGTTGTTTGAGCCGAAGTCAAACTTTAAAACTAAGCCATAGTTGAGATCTCTAAACCACAGGGACTATCTGACACTGAGGGGACGTTACCAGATAAGCTGATCAGGAGGCAGGTGTCTGCATTTTGTTTCTCAGGAGGTAGAAGGTGAGTTAGCAGAGAGTCAGGGAGGAGACTCCTCAATATCATCGGGGACTGGCAAGGAAACTCTATGTGAGTCTACACTGTCATACAGTCATGGAAACGCCACAGTACAGATGGTAGGAGTCAGCCAGGGAGAGGCATTTTCCTCTGGGACAGGTATGCAGGGAGTTGGAAGAAGAGGTGACAGCAGGGAAGAGAGCTGAAGATAAACAGGATGGACTGAAGGAAACACTGAGTAATACAGAGGACAAAATTGTAAACAAAAAAACAACATAAAATAAATTTTAGGAATAGAAACTGTTTAACAACAGTTAAAGGGAAAGTTAAGATGAGCACAGATTTGAATTGGACTACACATATTTGCAGTACACAGATTAACTGAACTGTCAGCTGCCGGAATAAGTGTTGCATGTATCTCCCATAAAATACAAATCACAGCTCTGCAAACTGTCAGTTTTGTGTGTTAATCCATCTTCACTTGCCCTCAAAAAGACCAAGTGTAGTCGACCGTTTGTGGTGAAATTGGTTTAGTGTGCGAATGTTCACCATGGCCAGCTCCTTATTTCTGGTGTGTATTCACTCGATGCTAATTCATTAAAACATTGCACTGTGTATTTCCAATAAAAACAACACATCTCTGCAAAATTGCAGCTTCACGTGTGAATTTGTTCAAATTAATAGGACTGTAATTTGGTTTATTTTAGTCTGGGGGACACCTCAAACATCAAAGAGATGCTTTGGTAGTGGAGATATGTTGCATTGAGGCTGGTCTTCAAAGAGCTCAGCACTCATTCATTGAATACCTTTTTTCCAGTAGCATATTCACAGCTTCCTCTGAAGTGACCAGTTGCTCTCATCTACAGAACAATCCATAAACTGAACCACAGAGATGCGCAGTATAAAGTACACAACGGCTGCATTTGATGCCATGATGCTCCCATAAAACTGAGACATGTCAGTTTCATGAGAGAAGAATAGAAAACGTTCTTACTGAATTTGCTAAATTGACAGAGTGGCCATGTATCACCATGATAGCCTACTTTTACTGACTAACTACTACGCTATGTCAAAAGTCTTGCAATCAAAATTTTACTCAAGTAAAAGTACATAAATATTAGCAATGAATGTAGACTTTAGATTTAAGTTATGCATGTAAGTGCATACTTTTTTATGTTGTAGTTGCTAGAGGTGGAGCTTTTAACTAGGTTAGCCTACTCCATAGACCTATATCATTGGGTAGTTTCTATAACAATGCAACTTTTTCTTTAATAAACTGATGATGTGTTTTGTTTCCTAGGCCTACCTACAATATAGTATGAAAAGTAGTAGCCTAACTATAGCAAACAAAAAATGTAGTAGGCTATAAAATGTAGTGAAGTAAGGTTAGCCTATAAAGTGGCATAAAATAAAATGTAAAGTACAAGTAGGATTCCTTAATAGGCTACTAGAACAGCCTAAATTTGTGTGTTTGGCTACTTTCATCCACTGTTTATTAGTATGCTCTGGACTGAGTCTTTTGCAACAAACTCCCATTACTCCAACAGGTGGTAACTTAGCTAGGCCCCTATGTGACAATTCTAAAAAGTAGGAAGTGCTTTATTCTCTTCTAATCTTTACATGCTCAGTAACTCACGGCTCTGTTGACCTTCAGAGGACTTTTTCTTCGAAGTGTGTTTGCCTCCGTCGGAGTCTTGTCTGCTCAGCACCTCGGACAGCGACTGGCGGGAACTCTGCCGTCCGGGTTGGCTCGCGACGTTGAACCGCGCGCTCCTCTTCCTGGCCCGGTCCGATTCGGGAGCGGACCGACTTCTCTCCGAGTCATGGTTCTCCGGCTCTGAACCCACTTTTACTTGCGCGTTTCTTGTCCTTGTTAGAGCAGAAGTCACCGAGCCCATCATCAAAAACGGTTAAAAGCTTCAGTTGGAATCGGTTTCTCTGACTCTCATTTCACTCAAATCCTGTTGAAACTTGACCCCATTTTAGTTTTACTCGCCAAATCCAATAAACAAAGTGCGCGGGAGGGGGGGGGGGGGGGCACAGCAACCCCTGTCATTCACAAACCGTGATCTTTTTAGCGAAGTTAACTGACAGAAAGATACCAAAAATGATGAAAGAACCGGTAAACAGAGTTTAACCGGATCATGTCGGCATCTCCCTCGACTAGCGTTTCCTCCGACGGACACGTCACAGGGAGAAAGTTGCTCACACTGATCTCTCGAGGGAGGCCGATGAAAACAAGCGACATTAATTAACTGGCAAGTATCCCGGATTAGCAGAAGTCCAACTGCACTGACTTGAATAGGTTTAATATTGTTAATGTAAAAACAACAGCCTACCAGTAGATTCCCTTTGTTAAAATCGCGTTTTAACGTAACTATGTAAACTATCGCGAGATTGGTCGCCTGGTCCGCACAAACTATTAAATTAAAATGTGATTTTACAAAGTTTCTGCCTGTAGGTATAGGTCTAGCTTGCTGTTCATAATCTACCACTGGAAGTAGTTCAATTGACGTAATCACCAACAGATGGCAGTCAAATACAGCAGGTTGGCAGTGGATTCAGAGATCATTTGACTTGTGAATCAATATCTGTCCCCTTTTATCAACTAGCCATGGGATCGGATCTTTTGTAGCCTGATTCTGATAAAACCATTTCTTATTTTCCATACTTCTACATTAGATCTCTCTGGGACCTGTAAACCAATTTAATTACAGAGTCCTGCATTCAAAATCTTATTTAAATAAAAGTAGGTTACAGTATTGTAGTAGGCCTATTTGCAAAATACACTTAAAGCATCAAAAGTAAGATGACTCATCCAGCAAAATGGCCTATTTACATATATTTGTAAGAGACACTGTAGCTGGTTGATGTGGAGCTAATTTAACAACTTTACACTGTTGGGTAGTTAAATTATCACAATGCACGAACCAATCATGTTTTACATGCAAATTCTTAAACTAAATACAATAGCAAGTCAAGTGAATCTAATAGTAATAGAGAATATTTTTAGAAGAGTAAAGGTATCAAGTAGCATAAAATGGAAAAGTAACTCAAAACTCACCTTAAGTACAGCACTTGATTCAATGTACTTTGTTACATTATTACACAGCACATTAGATCTTATTATGCAAATTTAGTCTTTATACAACTTTTAAATAGTCTCACCTGTGACATTTAATTTTGTCAAGCATATTACAATTGATATTTACTTGTAAATTGTTGACAAACAATCTTACCTCAAGTTCAATTTAGTAGCTGTTCTGGAGCTTTCAATCATGTTGTGTGATCATCTTCTTTAGATGGAGTTTGCCCAGCTGTCATGGAATTGCAGATGTTCAAAAGTCCTTTTTTTAACACTTACTTGTCCATGTTGTCTTAAAAGTTCTGACTTGACTCTGCTCTCCTTTTTAGGAAAACAAAGAGTCAAGGCTTATAAGGTACCAGGGATGCTTATCCCACCAAGTCTAGGCAACTATTATTAAACTATGAAAACCACACGCTATCATAGCTTTATTACAAACACCTGTACAACCTGATGTTGTCCATAACAATAGCCCTGCGAAAAAGCCACTCTGTGAAGCTTGTAACTGGTTTCTGTTGATTTAACTTTGTATTATATTTCATGGTGTTCCTAATACTTTGTCTCTCTTGTGTATGTAAATGTCTTTAGGGTAAGGGCAGCAGGGTGTGGTGAGTTGCAATCCAAGGACCCTGCTGGAGCTCCTGAATAGTAAGAACTGTCCTGCAGATATGTTGTGAATCCTTCAGGTTGACATCCCTTTAGAAAGCAGTGACTAAAAAAAAATTTCCCTACATAGATTATAAGTATCCTATCTATATTACGTGCCTGACATAATGCAGGGCAACTTATCCGACTGTCAGTGAGGACAATACAAGCAATTCACTCATTTACGATGACAAAATGTATGTTCATTTTGGTCTTTAGTGTCTTCTGTCTGCTTTCAAAAACATAAAAAATACATCTGTCTCCAAATTAGTTTTGCTTCTTGAAACAGCCGGTGTTGAATGTTTTTACCTCATTGAAAATGAGAGTGTAAGATTTAAAGACTGATTGCACAATTATGAACGTGGATGTTTTTACAGTTCATGCATTACTTAAAATCAACCTTTTTTCACATGAAGAAATGTTTTACCTAATGCTTCCATAACGTGTCGCAAAGTATTACACCTCATGCACAGTACAGAGTTACGGTCTTAATGGTTTATTGCTGCGTACAGGCAATTGTGACATCTTTAGCGTACAGGTTTCCTGGAGTGTGCATGCTGTTCTGATCAAAAATACTACTTTGGTTACAAAGAAAGGTTTTGTAGACCTCAATAAGGATTTCTATTTTGTGCTGATTTCATTATTGTGTCTAAACAAAATGTGACAAAGGATAATACTTTCAGCAGAGGAGGAAGCAAAATACAGTCTGTGTCAACTAACAGGCTTACTGGTTCATCACATATAAAGGCACTTTTAGAAGCGGTTTGCTTTTTGTGTGTTGTTGGTTTGTTTGCTTGCTTGTAGACCCGGTGAAGTGTGTTTCTTCGTATTGCTTTAGATGATTGTTTGGCAAAAACAAAGACATTATTACTCCATGTCATCATGGTTCTGGGTGGACTCATTGATCACCTGAACAAGGACATAAGAGGACAGAGAAAAGGTGATGAGGTGTGTGTCTGAGCTCAAACGACCATCAGAATGTTGCTTTGATTTAAAATCACTTGGAGTGGATTCTACCTGACCATCCCGGGTCTCAATGGTCTTGATGAGAACCTTCTTGGTTGTTGTGCTTTCAACGTGAGGTCTGGAATCAATCATTGTTTCTGAAATAAATAAAAATGTGTGTTGTATTATTAACTGCGCAATTTAAAATCCAATACTAACATTACTGCTGTGAAATCAACATGGAGAATGTGATCCTACCTCTCACGTTTAGAGACGAGAAGTTTGGCAGAGGGGTGGAGATTCTGAAAATGGAGAAAGTACAGTCCACCAATCAATACATGTTGTTGATGGCATGAATATGTTCATGTGCATATCTGTCAGCTTGACATTGTGACTGTCTTTTTTGAAGATGCAAGGTTATGATCTATCACCTGCTCTCCTCTCCTTCCAGCAGCTTCCTGTAGGTGGCAATCTCGATGTCCAGGGCCATCTTGACATTTAGGAGGTCCTGGTACTCCCGGAGATGGCGGGCCATCTCGTCCTTCATGTTGTGAATGTCCTCCTCCAGACGGCCGATGGTGTCCTGGTAACCACCTGACTCCATGGAGAAGTTCTCCTCCATCTCTCTCATCTGGCGCTCCATGGACTCATTCTGGGGCAGCAGCAAAAGTGACAGTTTATCAGTGAAAAAAACTTTGGTTATTAAATTGCGTTCAAACGCATGCAGTGTATTTTCTGAACTTTTTGTGCTCTTGATTCCAGCTATATATGGATTGAAGAGATTGAGGTTTTTGCATCATTACCTTACATTTCTGTGTAAGCCTAAAGTTGCATACTCACAGTTCCTTTAAGGGCATCCACCTCACAAGTCAGTGCCTGAACTTGGCGTCTATAGTCATTGGCCTCTTGCTTGGCCACTCTCAAAGCATCATTATTCCTGGCTGCGGCTTCAGTGAGGTCAGCAAACTGGCAACAACAGTGACATATATAGAGAGAGAGGGATGAAGAATTGAGAGATCAACTGTTCAATAAATGATGAGTCAGAGGTTGAGGGAGAATGAGTATGGCAGATAGCGTGAGGCGTGTAAATTATGAAAGATGTGGCTATTTAGGATACTTGCAGGCATTACACTGCAGTTTGGATATTGAAGCATATTTAAGGACTACAACCCAGTGTTCAAAAGGTAATAAAGACAGAAATGTTCTACTTTCCTGCACTGCTTTTCCGTATTTTAGCAGATGATCAAATGCCTTTTTAAGAAAAAATTATGTTTGCATTTAATTGAAACCTGTACTAGCTGAGTTTTTTGGGGGCCACTTGGAGGAAGTGAACACAACCCTGACACATTACTTGCATTTGAGAAGTCTGTGGCTGACTTTCGCCGACTTGATAGTCAAATGTGCGATGAAGAAGAATGCAGGGGTAGGGTATAAAAATACTGCTGTCAAGTCGGACACATTCTACCTCCCGTAGAGTGCGTGATCCTACTGTGAGCTTAGAACGATGAGTGATCTTGCAGCACTGGCAAAGGCAAATTTCACAAGATCAGGCAAAAGTTGTTTGTAACTTGGTGCAGCCGGACAAAAGCAACTGCGATTGGCGGACAAAGAAAACTGCAGCTGCCTTGCTGCAGTTTTAATGTCATGTGACATGGTGACATTTTACAGCGCTGGCAAAAGTTAGACAAAAGTTCTAACCAGCATGCCTTATGTAAAGTCCAGAATGAAGTCAAAAGCACCTATTATCACTTTTTAAGTTGATATGGTGAACTTGTTACGAAACCTATTTACAAAATCCAGTGGATAAGGAGCAACAACATTATTCATTCATTTGGACTTGTGTTTCTGACTGATGAATTCCAATATTACCTCTCCAAGCTATGTGTTTGGTCTCTACCAACTCCTGCAGGAAATATCTATGTCTTCTTAGCTGCTAAATGCTCCTTAATAAGTTGCTTGTTGCTAGTCCTCAGTTGTTAACTTGGTCAGCCATTTAGTGTTGGGCAGGTACTGTAGTGTCGGTTTTTAGACATTCTTCGCTCAAACTGCACTGACGAGATTCATGAAACTGAACCAAAACCGTAAAGTTGCTGGCTAGAAAACCAAAACAAAGAGCTTGGAGCTGAGGGGAACTGCAGAGTCGGTTGACAGTTTCCTGTGGGTACATCACTATGAGTAATCAGTTTCACACACAAGTTGTCATGTGATCAGTTAACATAAAAATACTGATCATTTGATCATTTAAATGTTATGGATCTGAAATGTGCGGAATTTTATATTATATTCAAGCTGTCATCCATTTTTTATGTTGCTTTTGAAAATGTTATGAAAATCCTCACCTTGGATTTGTACCATTCCTCAGATTCTTGGATGTTTTTGGAGGCCAGGTGCTCATACTGCAGACGGACGTCCCTCAGAGCAGCTGTCAGGTCAGGTTTAGCCATCTCCATGTCCACCTGCACATGCTGCTGCTGCTGCATCTGGTTCTGCAGTTCCAGCATTTCCTGCAATCGAATGAATAGAACTGGCATGTACAAGCACTTTTTATTTCATACTCAAATGACATTCGTTGGGGACAGTATCATGATTCATAGACAATTTATTTTAATGTCCTTGTGTATACCTTTCAATGACTTTCCTGGCTGCATTATAATTGATCTAATGCATCCTGCATGAACCCTACGAATTTGGTACCCAAGGCAGATTAGCAAATGCCTCAAATTATTTGGCCCAAAAGGAAGAAGGTTACCTCATCATGCAGTTTCTTGAGGAAGTTGATTTCATCCTGAAGTGACTCGACCTTCCGTTCCAGGTCCAGTCTAGCGAGGGCAGCATTGTCCACATCCTGTGTGGTGACACTGGCTCTTAATAAGGTAACTTGTCAAGGTGACATCAATTATGTATCATGTGTTTGCTGACATAAAAAGAAAATGCTTTTTCATATGCTGTATGAGCACACTCTCACAACACCTATGTATACAGAATGGCCCATTGTGTAGTGAGGCAAGGTCACAAACACATGCATCCAATTAAGATCCACTGTAGACACATCACAAGTGTCACTGCAGATCAGCTGTTTTCTTATGATTTCCCATGTGTTTTATACACTGCAGCAGCTTTCAAGCCACAGTCCTTGACTACTCTAATTTTTTTTAATCATGGCCTAGTGTGAATGAGTGTGTGTGCATGTATGTAAAGTGTTTCTTTTGGAGTTTAGGAGTCGGACAGCAAATCTCATTGTACTACTGGTGCATTGACAATAAAGTTTTCTACATCACAGTCAGATTGGCAGTGCTGGAAAATAAAAAAAGCACATTTACAAAGGAACTGCACTGAGGTACAGTTTAGAGGTACTTGAATGTTACTTAGTATTATAAAATTGGCTACATATTGACAAAATACAATATTAAGTAACTAATAAACCTCTGAAATTATTGTTTCAGCATAATGTTTATGTTTATTTTGATACTTGAATTATAATTTTGCTTACTTTACTTAAATCATTTTTTGAATGCAGGACCTTAACTTGTAATGGAGTACTTAGCAAAGGACAGAGATATTTCCACCACTAATGCAGATCGGCAGGATGATGTTTGCAAAATTGAGCCTGAAGGCACTTACTGTACAAAAAAACAAGCAAATCAAACTATAGTTGCATGCCTGCCTGTCCTTACCTCTGGGAAAAGGGTTCAACAAAATTCAGTGAAATGGCTTCCATCCCAATATAAAGGAATTTGATTTAATAAAAAGAGGCACTGTATTCAGGAGGCCCTTAATCCCATTTGTTATTACCTAACTGCATTCTTAAAGTGAAAATCTCTCCTGGTTCTTTTGGAAGAAATGTAGTTAGAAGCTCTGCAAGTGTGTGGTTTAACATACAGGAATTATTGCATCTTACATTTTATAACTTTACTAAACTAAGCAAAAGCAAATAGTCCCTTATGATCAAAAACACTATAATGTAAAACATTTTATTGTTTTCAAAACACCCTACTTTGTTCTATATACTATATTTAATTCCATTCTATCTCTCGTACATACACACTCACTGTGGCACCACACCGCTGTGCTTTGTCAGGGCGTTGGCAGGCTGGTAATTGAGGTATCAGCAAATGAAGCAGCTTTGCCCCTGCTCTAATGCCACAAACAAAGTGTGCTATTCAGCAGGGTTTCCCAAACAGCCCAGAGGCTGGATGAGTGACTGTGTGCCTAACTGAGCGAGAGCCGGCACTGCATTGTTGTCTGAGTGCCACCATGACAGGGCACAGGGACTTCCTTCCTGCCATATTGATAACTGCAAGCCACAAAAGCACATAATCACTGGAGAATTTGTGCTTACTCATATATATCTGTATGTCTTATGCAAATACACCTAATTTTTTGTCTTTTTGTCTCTTGCCTATTTGAAACTATTTGGACGACTCATCATAACTTCATTATTCACCATAAAACCCTGTGATAGGGAACAATCTCTGACAAGCCCATAAAAGAGGGAGATTTTCATGTGCTGCTGCCCTCGCAGAACGAGACAGCCAGGGTCACGTGGTGGCTTGTCTTCTCGCTCTGATAACCACATTGGGTCCACACTGTTGTTGTGTTTGTGTCCAGTCTCATTCAGTGTGACCAGTCAGACTTAAAATGATCTCCTCTTGCTGCAGGCCTGATTTGTCTCAACAGCCAAAACTTGGCCTTTTGTACCAGGCCAGGGTCAGTTATGCTCCACAGCTATTTCGAATCATGGCTAGAATCTGCTGTTGTGCCATCAGGAGAGCGCATTCCTGTCTCTGCAGCTCATGGGCAAAAATTAGACAAAGATCCAGCAGGAGACAAAAAAACGGACAGTCACGCCACATAACTGTTAAAAGTGAGACAATTAAGGTTTCATCTAATCTCCTTGAGGTCATCAACCCTTAACCAGGAATAGCTGGGAGAGGTGGGGCAGTGGAGGGCTCAGGAACCCTCAGCATCTTCTGCTGTTCAAAACTAAGGAATTTTCCCTATTATCAGTCTCTTTGCAAAATCCCAATCTTTTACACAAAAAATATAGCAGAGGCACAGATTTACTTGATGTCAACACGTGTGAAAACGCTCTCTTTCATAACGTGGATCATACTGTACCTGTCTGAAGCTCTGCATGTTACCCTCAGCTTCCTCCCTCTGGGATATCTCATCCTGCAACCTGCAAAGACACACGGAAAGCAGTCATTTTATTTGAACAGCCAGTGGAACTTTTCCACCTTAACAGCCGCCACGACCCCTTTGTCTTCGTCTCCCCAGCTCGGTTTTCCTTTTCTGCCTACACTTCTTGACATTTCCGTGAAAGATAAACTAAACAAAGCCGCGGCAGCACATCAAGTCCAGTATTTTGCGCAGTACCTGGCACCCAGACAAGACACTGAGTAATGTCTAGGCTGTATTTAAGTCTATATAACAAGTTTATAGATGATAATGGTGTATTTAGTGATAATAACTGTTCTGGTTATAGGGCCTACACGACATAACAAAATCTGCATGGGGTTTCTTTATCATCACAGAGTGCAGAACTGAGACGCGCCACGCCTCTTACTTCTCTCTCAGCCGGTCGATGTCGTCTGCCAGGTTATCCCGGTGAACTTCCACCCGGGCCTTCTCGTTGGTGAGCTGGTCCACCTGGCGCCTCAGCTCCCGCATCTCGTCCTCGTACAGATCTCCGACCCGGGACGTGCCTTTGCCCCGCAGCTGCTCCAGCTCCGCCAGCAGGATCTTGTTCTGCTGCTCCAGGAAGCGGACCTTGTCGATGTAGTTGGCGAAGCGGTCGTTGAGCGACTGCATCTGCGCCTTCTCGTTGGTGCGGTTCGTCATGAACTCGCTGTTTATGGCATCGGACAGGGAGAAGTCCAAGTTCTCAGAGGACAGCCGGGGCATGGCTGCGCTGCTCCGGAGCCTTTGGGTCTTCACTGCGTACACACTGGGCGCGGAGGACAGACCGAAGGATACCCGAGAGGAGCGCACCGGGCTGGAGAACTGGCGGCTGGAGTAGCTGGTCCTGGACGCGGCTCTTTCCCCGCCAAACATTTTCTTGTAAGAAGAATGTGGAGCTGATCTGTAAGACATCTCGTTTGTACCTTTTTCACACAATAGCTCAGTGTTGCTCTTGTCCCGAGTGCATCAACGGACTCTGCCTAGGAAGGCGTCTCCTAAACCATTACTTATTTATAGTCTCCTCCTTACGCAAATGAGACAACGGTGACTTGAGTGACACCTTGACCATCCAATCAGAGAACGGAACCACATAAACGTTGTCTTTCAGGTCCATAAGAGATACTGGAGCAAACTAGGCCAAACTGTTATTACGCACCATAAAATAAAGATAAGCGAGGTCTGGCATGTTGTGCCACATCAAAGATCCTGATGTTTAACCTTAAACCTCACAGTGCCGGAGCTGACCTATGGGCAATTACATTGGTTTCCTCAAAGAAGCCTTTAACCGCATGAGAGTATCAGGAGATCATGCAGATTGGGCTACTGGTAGTTCTTTAGACAATTTCTTTTGGGATGTTTGCCAGATCTAACTACTAACTAGAAAACCCTTGAACACTTAGTTTGTGGGTGTGATCTCTATAGTATTCATCGGGACACAGAAGATTATAGGTGTTGATCATGGGTTTGCATGGGTTTATCCTTTTCCAAGTTTTTCAATCAGTTTTATGAAGCACTGTGTCATAAGTCCCCCAATCATGCTAACAGTTTAGTGTACTGAAGCATATTATGCATGCAGTTAATTTCGCAGTATGTGGAATGCATGAGTGAGAAAGAGATGTACAGAAGTGAGCAGCTTCAAAGTTGTTTCAGAGAATATCATGTGAGACACGACATGCAAACACATCAAGGCTGCCCGCTAATCTGCAACACACATAAGTCTTTGGTGGTCACACACTCAGAGAGAGAAAACAGGGAGGTTGGGGTGGGGTACAAATCAAAGTCATCTAATACAGGACCATTTGCCGCAGCCTTGGAGCGTATGTTTACAGTTTGTTATTAGTCACCCTTTCCTCAGATTGAACTGCAGCAGACAATAAACATATATCATATCTGTCAGAGAAGGTCTTTCCCTCCCTGTCTGTCTGTCTTTCTGTCTGTCTTTCCGTCTTCCTTCTCTGCATACAGAGCCGTGGGTGCTGCAGTGCTGCTGACTAGCTGCGATTCAGTGATTGTGAAGGGAGACGCAGGGCAGCAGAGCTGAGCCAGTGCAACTCTACACCTAAGCCACACTTTGCTGGTGCTACTGGTCGTCCTGTGTTCTTTAGAAAAGCATGAAAGAAGAAGTCAGTGAAGGGGATAGCAATGTTTATCGATCTGATTTCAGCCTTGAATGCACAAATAATTCTTTCGCAGAGATTTTTGCCATGAAGGTTTGGGTGATTGCAGTGATTTGAGGTTGGCATGTTGCCCCTGAGATATGACTTTGCAGGGATAAACCTCAGGGAGCTTGTCTATCTTGTCATAACCTACATATCAATATTTTGTTTTTCTCCTGCTTAATGCAGTGGTGGAAGAAGTATTCAGATCCCCTAAAAGTAGCACTGCCACACGTCCTGCATTTAAAATGTACTATTTTAACTAGGCACTTACCTATTTTAAATGGCACTTGATATATATTTATTATATTCTCATATAACTAGCGATTATTGATTGGTTGTAATATTACATTAAGATTGTACTTAAGTATGGTACTTGAGCAAAGGGAGCAAGATCTTAAGGCTCGGTTCCTTTCTGAGAGCCGTTCAAATGAAAAGGTTCATAGTTCCTTTTTCTTTCTTTCTTTTTTTAGTGGTTGGGGGTTACTTGGTTTATCTGCCAAAAAATCATTAGGATTATGATTTGGATCAAATTCAAACTTAAACATCCCACCAATATAATTTGATTTCACATGCCTGGACTAGATTTAGCAGCACTAAATTACTCTTATTGCCAGACCTGATGTCAATGATCTGCATTGTAAACATTACACAGCGTGACACCATATCCTTCTGCTTTGTCAGTGAACTTATTACTTTGAATTTAGCCTCTGTTATGTAGATAAAGTTCCCTTGCCTTGAATGTAATTCATTCAATTATGTAGAAGACATTTTAACTCCACTCAGTTCAACACCAGGATACAGTAAGTTCAAGTGGACCCATTATCATGTTGTGAGTCGCAAAAAGTTTTTGACTAGAGTGGTAACGTTACTGGTAAGCTGTTCACTTGGGGAGTGGATTTAGGGCAGGACGTGAAATTTGGGCACAACAATAAAAAGAACAGCAGTCACCGAATACGACTCTGACCCCTTTGTTCATACCAAAGAGTGGTTGAAAAGAATCGGATTGTTTGCTACTTGGGGAAACAAAAATTGTATAAGTCTTTGGTGGTTTCAGTGGGAACTGCATATAACTTGTTAAATTGCCTCAAGTGGTGTCACTTAAGTCAGCTTCAGTTAGGGTTGAAGGCTACAAGTTTGAAACTGAAAGAAATCTCCAGGTGTGGAGTTAGAAAGAAGGGAGCTTACCGGATCTCTGAAGCCCGCTCCTTATCTCTGCTTAAGGCTAGAGGCTCAAGGCTACATTAGTCGTTATTAGCACTGCACCCTCTCCATATGAACTGTTCAAGTTGCATTGTGGGGAATGTTGGCTCTGTTTCTGCTGCATTGATATTGATCCTTTTTTTAAAAACCGTCTATTGTTGAGTCCATTGAGTCCCGCAATGCTAAATTGGTTGAATACTCATAAGTAAAAGTAGCAATACCATATATATTCTATTAAAGTTAAAAGTCTTGCATTCAAAATGTTTCTTAAGTAATTGTTCTATTATTAGTAGTCTTAGCACATTTTAGTACTCAGTACTCAGATTTGTACTTAATTACAGTATATGAGTTTAGTTACATTACATTTCAACACTGGTGTGTCACACTGTGTGCCTGTCTGCTCTGTTTAGATAGTTCTCAGTCGGTTTTGTTATTTTAGGCTGTTCTGTATCTGTTGTTTAGTATGTGCTTTTTGGGTTTCAGTCCTGTCTGCTAGGCGTTAGTTGCTAGTTAGGTGCTAGTTTAGTTACGGTTGCCTGTAGTTTGGTTTTGATCTGTGCCCGCCTTAGTTCGTGTCTCATTCTGTTATTTTCTGGGGGGGTTTTCATGCTTGGTTTCTGTCTGCCTGTCTGCCAAGTGTTAATTGTGATCTCTGCCTGATTTGTTGTTCATTTGGTTATGATCATTCTGTGTTAACCTGCTCCGTTCTGGTCAGTCTGGTCTCTTCTGTCTTGTTGTGGAGTTGCCTGCATTTCTCTGTTACTTGGTCGGTCTTATCTGTTCTGTGTTTTGATTTCCAGTTAGATTCTTGCCTTGTGTTTAGTAACGTGTTCTGTCTCTCTCCCCCTGTTGCTCTCTCTGCCTGCCTGTGTGCTTGATTAGTCCCTCATGTCTCTCACCTGTGTAACCCCGCCCTGCTCGTTAACCCTGTGTATATATTGCCTGTGTTTCCCTCAGTCTGTGCTTGGTCATTATAGCTTGCTGTGCTCGGTCTTGTGTGTGTGTTGTCCTCTGCCTGCTCGTTTCCCCTGTGCTTGTTTTGTGTGGATTTTAGATTTCCTTTGGATTACTTGTTTTGTTGGCACAGTTTGTTATTTTTGGATTCTTGAATTCTACCACTAGTAAGTGTGTACACTAAGTTTCTTTAATAAACCTCTGAACTGTACCTGCTGTGCTTTGAGTCCTGCATTTGGGTCCTCAACCTTTAAACCACCCGCCAACGCTTGACATGGTGAAGCAGATGGAAAACCAGTGGTGGACGAAGTACAGTATACACATTGTTTTAAACAGTCAATTACTACATTAAAAAGGTTACTTTAGTCAAAGTACATAAGCATATGAAACAAAATGTTCTTAAAATATGAAAAGTACTCATAATGCAGAATAATTGTTTTAGTATTATGTATTATATTATTGTTATATTATCTGGGACCAACAACCATGCCACGTTCAGAGTCACTTGAATCCCCTTTCTTCACCATTCTGATGCTCAGTTTGAACTTCAGCAAGTTGTCTTGACCATGTCTACATGAATAACTGCATTGAGTTGCTGCCATATGATTGGCTGATTAGCTTTTTGTGTTCACAAGCAATTGCACAGGTGTACCTAAGAAAGTGGCATGTGAGTATTAAATGTAAATACATAAGCACAGAAAAGTACCTGAAATTTGTATTTCGGTGAAGTCCTATTTCTTACTAGCATGCACAATGAAAAATAAAGTGGCCTAGATAAACTCAAGCACAATCCTTAAAGAAAAATCAGTGGTGTTAGAGGGGCCACAGAAGAGCCCCCAGTATGAGTGGAACCCCATTACAAAAACCAGCAATGGAAATCCACATGCTCAACACTCACTGGGAGGCAGGGGGGCTGTAAAAATTCCTGCTCCCAGGCCCATTATGAGCAAGCTCTGCCAGTGTTGGCCACAGAGACAGACACAGGAGGCCGGGATTGTCACAGACAGAGCAGGGATTGTGTATTGCTGATCTGTCACCTAACTGCAGCAACAGAATGCAGACAGCAGGCCGTAATTATTGTTTGTAGCCCGGGGTTTGCCAGTGCCACACTTTGGACCAAATAGCTCCCATTCTTGGCAATGTTTGGAATTTATTTGTGTATGGTCCTGTTGTTGCTGAGGTTCCTGTTTCTCTCCAAAGCAACAGCACTGCAGGGGAGCTCATTAAAAAGATTGTACAACTAGACTAGAAGAAGACTCAAATAAGACTCAGCATCAGTCAGAGTCAGTCAGCTCGTAATGGGACAAGGCCACGGATAAAGTAAATCTTGTTTCTGGGTGTCATCGCTTCAAAACTGGAGGCGCTGGGCAGCAAAAAGGCATCCTTTGTTTCATCTCCCATGATGTTGAATCACAGACCAGCGTGCCCAGTAGCCATAGTAATCGTCCACAACATTATTTAACAAGTCTGAAACCCAGACAGATTAAGGGGCTGCCCTATTCGCAGAGATGAGCTATTACATGACAGTTT
Source organism: Micropterus dolomieu (assembly GCF_021292245.1). Taxonomy (NCBI): domain Eukaryota; kingdom Metazoa; phylum Chordata; class Actinopteri; order Centrarchiformes; family Centrarchidae; genus Micropterus; species Micropterus dolomieu. The sequence continues at coordinate 10,848,933 of NC_060155.1, read as the reverse complement.
GTTAAATTTAGATTTGTTTTATTCATAAAGTTGCAGAAATGAGTGTTTGTAGCGTGTAGTTTGCAAGTTATTTTTTTTCCCTTGCGCTTTATTTTGTTTTGGTCTGAAAAATTGGTTGGCTTCTTTGTCATGACATGGCAGATTTAGTGGAGGGAGTGCTGCAGCACAATGTGTTTGTTGCGCCCCAGTGAGTGCATGGAGATCAGACTGAAGTCCTTGAATGTGAGAAAAAAGGAACAAGGCTGTAAATCTATGCCAGGGGGCCTCCAAAAAAGCTTTTGTCAAGTCTGTGTGTGTGATGGTCAGGTTATTATCAGTGCTTGAAAGTAACTTCAGTACAATTACCCTTGCAGTTTGTAGTTTGCAAGGGTATTTCCACTTTCTGCTGCTCTTTCTCCACCACGTTCCAGAAGGAAATATTGTACTTTTTACTCCACTACATTTATCTGACAGCTGGAGTTACAGTACTAGGTACATATTAAGATTTTACATTAAAAACTAGCTCTACCTCGACCAGCTATAGGTCTAAAATGTCAGTCACAGAACAAGTACGTTTACTTTTTTAGACTACATTTTGCTGATAATACTTTAACTTAAGAAGGGCTTTAAATACAGAACTTTCTCTTGTATTAGCAGTTTTACTTAAGGATCTTGATACTTGCGCTGGAAATCAAGCGGAATCTCCTTTTCTTTTTCATCTGCTGTGACCTTTTTGTCATTGGTCAGCAAAATGAGCAGAGTAAGGACGGGCGTTCCTTTCGGGGAATGGGGCTTCCACTGGATACCTTTCAACCATAGTAACAACAGAGGAATTAAACTGCAGGGGCTATTTTCCAAATCGCCATAGTGACTGACAAAACCCTTGGAAAGTATCCAGAATGGTCACTTTGTAAAGACCTCTCATTCACTCTCCCTCTCTTTGTCTCTCTCTCTCTTGTGCGTGTGTGTGTGTTTGCAGGGAGCGACTGGGTCAGGGAGAGGGAGGGGAATCAGAGAAACAATAACTTCCCAGCATTTGCCTCTGTTATTAGCATAAAATCATCATTTAGAATGTGTCAAATGTATAACATCAAAGTCTTAAATGACCCGCTGTCATTTGGTCATATTTATTTTCAGGGATTATATCCTCTGGTCACACATATTTGAAGCCAGTCTGTCAGTGAACATCACATCACAAGTGTCATTCGCATATGCCTGACTGCATCAGGGGGACTCACTCAGACCAACTGACAGCTGCGGATGACACTCTGAACACTCTTACCCACCTCAAGATGAGTGGATAAGATTGAAACAAATCCTTCAAGCGTGAAGACAGACAACATACACTTATAATACTTATTCATACATCATAACAAATGTTTCCAAAGTCAAAATCATCTTCTGTGACACAATGGCATAATTATTTAAAGAGATATGAGAGAAACCCCCTACGAGCTGGGGCTAGATTGGGGTTTGGGAGTTTGACACTCTGTTGGACTCTTGTTCCAAAAATAAACAGAATAGATATGCCTAAGGCTCATTCAGAATCCACATGCTTCTATTAGTTAATAACCTTATGAAAGTCAAATGTCACCACAGTCCAGAGATGCTTCTAGGCAAGCATCATAATGTGAATTATTTTTTTACCAGTTTCTACCTCACCCCGCAAACCGAATTCCTAGAAGAAAGGAACTATTGTGGGAAATGAAATACTGCTTTTAGAAAGAAAAATGCAAGTACCAAAATGTTTTAAAAAGTGTGTGTTACCACAAACATCTGTAGCAGCTATAAACTTGAACTCGGCTTCAATAGCGACTTTACCATTCAAGTAAATGATGTGGTCCCAAAATCAATTTTGTGGTTTAAATTCAAATCAACAGTGACTACTATTCAAAATGTGCTGTTAAAATAAATTCAGTGTTTCTGTTTTTTGTTTCAGATTTAAAAGGTCAAAGAGTTTCTTAAATTAACTTACAGCACAGATATATTTTATAGACTTTTTAAAGTATGTTGAATATTGACTACGTATACAGAAATGTATCCTGAGCTACTGTGTGTATAAATACCCAGGGCAGAGGCTGTATGTAGGCACATAAAAGAGAAACTCAGAAACAAACATTTACTTAGACATGATAACACTCAGATACATAGTAGTGAAGTAATTATAATACAGCAGCAGAAGTAATTCTCCTCAGGATTTGATTATAGAGAATTTCCACTGGAAAATTAAAGTAAAAATTAAATATTTTTCTCAGCAACGGATTAACTCTACTATTACTGTATTGATTATGTCATATCAGTTGAATGTCTACCCAGTTATAAATTAGGTGGTGCCAGATTCGACCTGCAATTGCTGCTTTGGCCATGTGGGGGTAGCAGAAACAACTTGAACACAGCACTGACATAGCATCAGCTTTTCATTTCATTGGCCAACTTGTCAGCAAATAGTTGCCTATATATACGAGTATTTTATTTTGATACAGTAAAAGTAAAGGAACTTTTTTAAAGTATTGATATTGGAATGTGTAAACACATAACCTATTGTAATTACCCAAATCTGAACGGATAATTTTAGTATTACTTATTTAATACACCGTAGTTAAGGGAGGAACTTCACTATCTTACACCTCAGATCAGTTTACCAGTCATGTTTAGTAGGCTACTTCTCAGCCTTTGGAAACAGTTAATTGTAACTTGTAATGTCATCTGTGGCTCTGGAAGGAGCTTTCCAAGTCAAAAAAAAACCCTGATGATGTTAGGGTTAGGGCTTACTTTGGGCTCAGAAACTTATATAAGTGTTACAAACCTGGGGCTGGAGTTAGAAAGACGTGTTTATTTACCACACAGGGAGAGAACAATGATGCTACCGAGATGCGTTATGGGAGTTTCAGTGTTTTTGGCGCTCGATACATGCAAGGGACTAAAACCGACTAAAATTCAGCTTAAATTGACCTCTGCTGCATTAGTTTTGACTTCTTTGCAATAATAACTCTCTTAGGTGCCCCTTTAACCGTTTTAGTATGGCAAAAATAAACACAATAAAAAATTACACATGGTTTATTGAATAATCTTCCAAACATTCTTTAGAAGCTGCCTTATGAATGAATGTAGGAATTTAGTTTTCACAGAATAATCAGTTCTCACTTCTTTATAAGTTCTCAATTAATGCATGGTAATCTTTTGTTAAAATCCTGAGAGGATCTGCAGAGCAGCAAAGTAAATGATCCACATCTGTAATAGGAAATAGTAATCACTCAGTATCCATTGCACATTCGGATGAACCAAAACAAGCAATCAAAATAAAAGATATATAAAGATAACAAGCTATAAAATCTGCTTTCCTTGGCAGATACATTAATTTCTAAGATACTGATGACTTGTAATTATAGATAAGACAGTGATGTGTAGGAGCATTGAATCGGTAGAAAAAACTTCTTATTCGCTGATATCGTTCTATTTTTGATTTTGTAATGACTTTAATCTCCCCAGTCTTTACCAAAAAGACTGCACTGAATTTAAACTTACATTTCTGACTACATTCAAACATAAATAAGAGGCACAACTCTCTTCCACATGGCTGTCGGTCTGCAAGGGGGTTCCAGAAAGGTTTTTGTTCATGATTATTTGACAAAACAAAACATTTCTAGCTGCATTACAACAAAATAATCATAACCAAGACTTATAGAACAGAACCAGCATGTATGAATATTTCTGTGAAACATGTCCAGCTTTTATAGGATGGGACAGTATTGGCCACATCTCACGCGTAGTGTGTCCAGGGAGTCTTGTGCTTGCAGTACACTCCTTTCACCACTAGATGTCCTTCTTGCCTGTGTCACAGCTGAGGACTCCCCCTCAGGATGCACTTTTCTGTCTGGAATTTTAAACTCTACTGATGCAAATGAAGACAGACTCCCATTTTTATTTTCCCAGCTTTTGGAAGTATCAATCTTAGGTGACACCCTGAATCCTCTCCCCTTGACACTGCTCGTATCTTTTTTACTACTATTAACACTGGAATCACCCAAAAAGGGGTCAGAGTCGCTTCCATGTGGCATGCTGTAGTAGGTGCACTTCGGAGTTTGAGGCTTTGCCATCTCCTCAAGCTCTGATGAGGATATGGCTGCAAGAGGGTTGTACTGGGTGTTATGATGAGGCAAGGAATCCACACTAGAGTTCTCCTGACCTGTATCTATAGATGTGCTATCTACACTGCCGTACATTCCCAGGGAGACCGGAGGAGATTTTCTGATGAGGTGATTCTCCTTGAGCAGCCATCTACCTTGGTCAATCAAAACCCCATCAGTAGAGTCTTTTTCTGAGGGGAAAGAAATGCACTGCATGACCTCTGTGGCAGGTTCGGCATCTGCCTTTTGTGAGCTTGCAGCACTGAAGTAAGACAGGTCCTCCTTTGAGGCTTTAGTGCCTGAGTCATAGGAAGAGAAACTTCCTCCGCTTTTTAATCTGGAATTTTGTAAGATTTCTGAATTACTTGCAACTGACAGTCGCTCCACATTTGTTCTCCCATTAGGGATATCAGTCTTACTTCTGCAGACTGGAGAAGGTCTCCCTGAAGCCTCTTCTCCACTCTCTGTGACAATATCTACAGACTCCTGAGTTTTATATCCACCACTCTCTGATGTTTCTGGCCTGTAATCCGACAAATCTGAGGTGCTCGGGCTTGGAAGACACTTTAAGCCATATGAAGTATCTGCTCTACTTTTTGGAATAGCAATTTGTTTGGTTTGTACAACTCGTGCATTATCTGGCTCTATCCTGATGTTCCCCTTAGCATCGTATGTGAATATAAGTGAAGAGGACTGTAGGGCCAAGTTAACAAAGTCAAGTAATTCCTGTGATATTTCCACTGCATGTGGAAGACTGCTGCTCCTTTCCTCGCCAAGCTCACCTACCTCGTCTGTTTCAATTTCATTAACGGTGTCTGTTCCATTACCTTTATCATCTTCACACAGACCCTCAGAGGAATATTTGGTTGGTGATTCAGTGTTATATTCTGCTACCTTAATATCTACATTTGCTTCCCCTTCACAGCTACTTAGCTGCTGCATATATGAGGCCTCCTCTAGTAGGCTTTTACAATCCGTACCACCGGCAACACTGTCCACATCACTAACATTTTCTTCCTCTGCCTCATCGTTTGATTCTTGCTTTTCCACCTGGTCTAACCCCTCATTTAACTCATTACGTTCATTTTCTTCTTCGTCATCTTCCCTTTCCTCTTCATCTTGCATTTGCCCTGCATTGTCTTCAGCCTCCTCTAAAACTTCTTTCTCCTCACCTGATTCTTCCTCAAAACTATTTTCTGTTTTCTCCAGCTCAACCTCACCACACTTTTCTTCATCTACTATATTCATGTCAGTTTCATCTCCTTCCTCAACTGTAATCACTTTTCTTTCTATACTTTTAACCTCAACATCCTCACCATCCTCCTCGTGCTCTTGTTCCTCTTTTTGTTCTCTCTCTTCTTCCTCTTCTTGGTTTTCCTCACTGACTACCTCGGTTTTGTCCTCTTCCTTGTCTTTTTCCTCAACATCTTCTTCTTCATCCTCCTCCTCAATAACGTCCACCATTTCCTCCTCATCCTCCTCCTCCTCGTCCTCAATAACCTCCTCTACATCTTTCTGAGTAACCACACCTGTTTCATCTTTCTCCTCTTCAATCAAACTTTCTACCTCATCTTTCTCCTCTTCAATCAAACTTTCTACCTCATCTTTCTCCTCTTCAATCATACTTTCTACCTCATCTTTCTCCTCTTCAATCAAACTTTCTACCTCATCTTTCTCCTCTTCAATCATACTTTCTACCTCATCTTCCTCCTCTTCAATCATACTTTCTACCTCATCTTTCTCCTCTTCAATCAAACTTTCTACCTCATCTTTCTCCTCTTCAATCATACTTTCTACCTCATCTTCCTCCTCTTCAATCATACTTTCTACCTCATCTTTCTCCTCTTCAATCAAACTTTCTACCTCATCTTTCTCCTCTTCAATCATACTTTCTACCTCATCTTCCTCCTCTTCAATCATACTTTCTACCTCATCTTTCTCCTCTTCAATCAAACTTTCTACCTCATCTTTCTCCTCTTCAATCATACTTTCTACCTCATCTTCCTCCTCTTCAATCATACTTTCTACCTCATCTTTCTCCTCTTCAATCAAACTTTCTACCTCATCTTTCTCCTCTTCAATCATACTTTCTACCTCATCTTCCTCCTCTTCAATCATACTTTCTACCTCATCTTTCTCCTCTTCAATCAAACTTTCTACCTCATCTTTCTCCTCTTCAATCATACTTTCTACCTCATCTTCCTCCTCTTCAATCATACTTTCTACCTCATCTTTCTCCTCTTCAATCAAACTTTCTACCTCATCTTTCTCCTCTTCAATCATACTTTCTACCTCATCTTCCTCCTCTTCAATCATACTTTCTACCTCATCTTTCTCCTCTTCAATCAAACTTTCTACCTCATCTTTCTCCTCTTCAATCATACTTTCTACCTCATCTTCCTCCTCTTCAATCATACTTTCTACCTCATC